>NC_057811.1:281137514-281204262 GCF_018294505.1 Triticum aestivum
TGTGTATGCACTTAAGTACCGTTATCGGTCAAGTGATATGTTACCACCACATGCAAGGTTCCGCTGATATTTGCGCAGTGGGGGAGAGGGAGACACCGTCATCGGGAGAAAAAAAACAAAAGGGAGAAAGCAGTACAAAAGAAAAAGAAAAGTAAACAGAAAAGAAAAGGAAAATAATAAAAGAAAAGAAAACGAAAAACTAGAAAAGGAAAATAATAAATAAAAAAGAAAAATAGCAGTAGCGCTTGTCTGTGGACCAGCGCTATAGCTAAGTATATTAGAATAAAAAAATAAAAAATGGAAAAGATAGCAGTAGCGCTTCTTTACAAACAAGCGCTATAGTGCGAGTTAACCCCCGCCGCGCGGGCTCTAAAAATTTCACCAAGTCCTATTCCCCGCCATCTCCACCTCGCCCCTCCGCCCGCCGTCGACGCCCTCACAACCTCGCCGTCGCCCTTGCGCCCGCCGTCGACGCCCTCGCGACCTCGCCGCCACCAGCCGTCGCCCCTGCGCCCGCCCTCGACCTCGCCGGCCGCGCCCCTGCGCTCGCCCTCGACCTCGCGCGATCATCTCCCCTGCGCCCACCCTCGACCTCGACACCGCCACCCTCTCCACTGCCCCGTAAGCTTCTCCCTCTCCTCTCCCCTGCCCTCCTCTCTCTCTCTCTGCTCTCTGCTCTCTCTCTCTCTAATTTGAATTTAGCCTAGCTAAGTGTTGGATGTATGAACCCTAGCTAGGAGATGTAGCAGAGAGAGAGAGAGCAATTTAGTTTAGGGCAATTTAGCAAATTTAGTTTAGTGCAATTTAGTTTAGGGCAGTAGCAAATCAAACCCTAGATGATGTTTTAGGAGCATATAGTCTATACAATGTTGCTGTTTTTAACACTTGGTTAATTTGCTAAGTCCTGGAAATCTGTCATATAATATTGCCATGTTCTCTTGAGATAGCATCAAATCTGTTATATGAACTTGTGCCAATTTTCAAAAAATATCTGAGTGGCCTATGTTTTGCCGGAATGTTGATTCATTTCCGTTCTGGCAAATTTCAGGTGCTCCATATGTCCACTTTTTAGCAAAGCTCATGCCAAAAATTTCCGTGATTTTCTGCATGACTTGTGCTAGAAACTAGGACATATGGAGTACCCGGGATTTGCCAAAAGGGGGATGAATCAACATTCCGAACAAATATAGGCCCCTTTTTTCTCTTCATTATATCTTTTATTTACAATTGTTGAATAGGAAACATGTCTACCGACGCCGAAGTCGCGGGTGGTTCTGCTCGCCTTGAAGACCACATCGAGGCAGCAAATCACTATTTCGATTACCTGGACGAACACCAGATGGGGTTGCATGGTGGCGGCAGTGGCACCAAGCCCGACACCGACGTTGGCACCGACACTGGCACCGGCATCGACACCACCCCCGAGACCGGCAACGATGCTGTCATAGCCGGTAAAGCACCGAAGAAGAAGAGGACACGAAGACGAAACGAGCTTCGCATCAGACAAATTGTGGTCACGGAGATGCACCCCAAGAAGTTAGAGCCAACGGCGCCGGAGGAAGCATGCAAGTGCTGGGGCAATCAACTTGGATGCATCCTCAGGGAAACCGGCAACATCAACGACGAGAGGTTGAGGCTCATACCACATATGGAGAACATGGTCCTAAAGAAGTTGCACAATAGGTTCTTGTTCCCCGGCCAGAATGAAAAAGAATATAAAGATCCATGGGAAGACATGGCCATGACAAAGATAAACGACAAGGAGATGGTGACGTTCACCAACGACTTGTCCGCCTGGAAAGTTCGGGTGAAAAAAGCGATTGCGAAGAATGAACTATGGTCGAAGATTCATGCTCACAATCCGTCAATAACGGAAGAGGACTTTGCAAAATTCAAGGAGATTTGCGGTAAAGAAAGTGTCAAGGCAAAGTCGGAGAAAATGAAGGCGCTCCAGGCTAGGAACACGCCTCCCCACCGCCTCGTAAGCCGTGGTGACGAGGGGAAGAGGCCTGTATGGGCCAAGGAGGACGCCGAACATGAAAGTCACGGAATCCCTGACCCCTTGGCAGAGTTCACCGACCCGCTAGAGCATGACTGGAGCAGGGCCCGGTACAAGTGGGACAAAGAAAAAAGATCTTTTACATGGACCCGAACACGAGGGAGTTCATGAGACTTCTGGTAATTGTTATAGTACCACATTATGATATTAGCTTCCAATCAATTCGACTACAAGTTTTGTCACATTAGTAAACCATCCACATTCCTTTTGCAGAAAGAGCAGCACCAAAAGGCAGCCGAAAGCGACGAGTCGTCACAGTCATCGGCGAGGCCCAAGTGGGACACCCCATTCAACCGGGCCCTGAACATACTGAAATAGGTCCCGGTGAACAAGCCGCCGTCCTATGGATGTGTGCACGGCGTCGGAGATGGCGCCTCATGGAAGATGTGCTACCCCAAGGAGCCAGAGGAAAGAAATAAGAGACGGTCGATCGTCACTCAGCAAAGCATCGACGAGAAGGTCGTGATTGCGGTCAATAAGACCAAAGCTAAGACCAAAGAAGAGTTGCTCGGGGCCATCAGTGCACCGGCCACTGACACGGTGGTCAGCTTGATTCCGGCACTTTTCGAATTCACGAAGAACAATCCAAATGCACGACCAGAGATCTTTCCCATTCCTAGCTTTGTTGGGAGCAATTCGGCGAACACCACAGCACCAGCACCTTCTCAAGCAACCGCAAAAGGTCCCGCTCCTGTTCATAGCAGCCCGACCTCTGTCTTTTGCATGCTCGGTGGGCCTTCATCGCTGGCCGAGCTCGACGCCCTCACGCTAATTACGCGTCATACCCTTTTCACCAGCATGTCTATAGTCTTCCGTTTCAGTTGCCTTTCGGATGTTTGACATCGCAGACATGTCTCCTTCGTAGGCCGACAACACGTCGTGCACCCTACTCTACGACATCAAGGGCCAGAAGGTGGCCGTGGGAAAGGCAACGATCGTGAAGCCGAAGGACCGCATGTTCCACAACCGAGAGATGCCCGATGGCATCTTCAAGGTTGACGTGGCCAGTGTCTTAGCGGGCTTCGAGGATTTGCCTCCTCCGGTACTAGTCGATGACGACGAGACCCCTAAGATGATTGGCGCATGCAAGAGCTGGTTCTTGCCTTGGCCGAAGTCTCTTCTTCGTCTCGAGGCGCCCAGTATCACGCCAACACCACCTTCTCAAGAAGGTATGAACACCACCCTACCTACCACATTACCTGCACCTGTCATGGCGAGTGATAGCGGACGATGCGAGGGAGAGCCTCCATTGGTGCCAGATGATGTAGCCCCCGCTATTAAAGAAGCAAATGTTGATGATGACATGGAGGATGATGATGATGACCCAAACAAGTATTTCAATACTGCCTATGATGATGGAGGATTGATGGCTCAGGACGGCGAAGACTCAGGCTATGAGCGTGGAGATGATGACTTGATGCTGCCTGATTTGCCAGAGCCGGAGCGTCCTAAGGCGGAATGCAAAAAGTCTCTCTTCAAGCGATCCTCATAGGAGACACCTCCAGATGCCGCCTGTACCCAGCAACCCCCCGAGGCCCGTCCACTGATTAGCCCGACGACACTGGGGGTGGTGGTTAGGGAAGGTATGGTGGGCTCACTACCGCCACCCGCCAAGAAGCAAAGGAGGAGACGGGACAAGAAATGCCCTAAAGGCGCCAGGGCTGCTTCAAGCAGCCAGCCGCCTCTGAAGCCCCGGGTGGTAGACAGAATACCTGTCCAAGGTGCGAAGCGCTTCCATGTCGCCGGCGAGCCGATCCTACCTGCCGAAGTGCTACAGCACCTACTGAACAATGATCTAAGGAGACTGCATGAAGATGTGTTGGCAAGAGAGAAAAGCCATCTGGTCGCGAAAAAACCAGGATACCCGCTTTACGCGGCTCAGGTGCTGGGTGCAAAGTTGTACTTCGAGAGATGGCTCGCTAATAAGTTCATCCTGCGATTTGACTACATCTACGACATGTTCCACATGACCAAGCTGGATTTCCAGTTCATCCGCATGTATGCGCTGTGTCTGAACTACTTCATCAGGGTCGAGAACATCAAATATATCTGCGTCACGGACCCGTTCTATATGCACGAGAGCTTCTTGGCAGTTTGCAAAGAGCACCGTGACTATGCGAGCAGGTACCTCGGCGAATTCATGATCGCTAATAAGGACAAGGAAGTGATTCTCTTGCCTTATCATCCCATGTAAGTCATCCGCACATATCCTTTCGTAAGTGTTAATCATTCCTTTGTAGCATTGAGGCTAATTTTAGGTGTACTTAATTTGCGCAGCGGGGGGGGGGCATCCTCATTGTTCTGTCCCCGGAATACTCCCATGCCATGTACCTGGACTCATCGAAGAACCTCGGGAAAAAGGATTACAAGCACATAAAGAGTGTTCTCGATAGTGCCCTGTTAACCTTTAGCCTGTCTGGTGGATATATCAAGGTGAAAAATTACAGGAATCGCGGGCTGGCTTTCGGTCATAAGACCGACTTCTTCTGCATCCAGCAACTGCACACCAGTATGGCTGATGGATTCTACCTCATGCATCACCTTCTCGAGTACAGAAGGGATAATCAACGCCTTCGCATGTCACCTACTACCAACGATGTCGAGATTGTCAGCTAGGCCACAAGCATAGGAAGGACACCGGATCATCGAATCAGAGCTGAGTTTTATCACGTACAGTGTGAACTTTCCCAAGTGATCATGAAGCAGGTCCTCGAACCAACAGGGATGTTCTACCATGGGCCAATCACGCGGGAAGATGTCCGAGCACTGCTACTCGCTCAGCGTCTAGACCTTAAGCCTTTCAAGAAGCTCGGGTGCTTCCTCCCTGACTATGAAGATTGGACCGCCGACATGGAGGACTGATTGTTGATGACAATGTGTCACTTCTGCCTTTCTATGGCAAAACTTTGAATTTATGCACGGCGAAACTATGTGATGTAACTAAACTGTGGTCCTGAACTAGCGTAGATCGCTCTAGTTAATTAGTTTGGGTATGAGGAACTTCATCATTTATGTTTACTATTGGTTGCTTGTATTTTGCTAATTATGCCACTTTGTTTTCTTAAGTACATTATGTTGCATATTATCGTTCAATTCATCAACTCACGATGCAGGTACATAGACCAGAGATGGCGAAGGGCTACTATGCCGTGTACGTTGGGAGGGTTCCAGGAGTCTACGACCACTAGCCAGTCGCTCAGGCCCAGGTGCACAGCTACCCGGGTGCTAGCCACAGAGGGTTCGACAGCAGAGGCGAAGCGGAAAGTAGTTACTTGAGGCGGACACTCCAGCATGAGCAGGGGCGGGACCGCCGGTACTACATAGTCACGCTCTTGCTCATGTTGATCGCTCTTCTCTTCTACATCATGGTTTAGATAGAGATGATGAAACTTGTGTGTGCCATGACCATGCAGTTGCACTTATTCGAGACATGACATGATTGCACTTGTGTATCGCTATTTTCGAGATGTGATGATATTTGTGTTGAATGATGAGGATGATGGTATGATGGAACTACTGTATGTCTATGATATGATGAGAATAGTGTATGTTTAGGATGATCTGATGAAACTATTGTATATAGCCTGTATAAATACCGCAAAAATACCGCACAAATATGTAGAGGGGTGCGAATTGGTGAAAGCAGGAACGTTAGCAGTAGCGCTGTAAAGCACCTAGTAGTAGAGCTGGCTTAGCAGCAGCGGTTCATATGAACAAGCGCTACAGATAGTTATCAGTAGCGCTGCTGCAGGAAGCACTACTGCTAACAATACTTACCAGTAGCGCTGCCCATACCAGCGCTACTACTACAACTTAGCTGTAGCGCGATAGCAGTAGCGCTGGACCCAGCGCTACTGCTATGCATATTTCAAGCGCTACTACTAGGATTTTCCCTAGTAGTGGGTCCTTCCCACACGACCCAGAAACTGTCGGGGATAGACCCTCCTGGAACACAGGCTGGGGAAAAATGAGCTCGTGTGCGATCGGGCGAGGCATCGAAACCCAATCATTTCCATTCGTATGTACATCCCACACGATAAATCCCAGAAAAACATTTCCGTTCATATGTAGATCACTCACAGTCAATCCAAGGAATACGTTTCCGTTCTTATGTACATCCCACATAGTCAATCCAGGGAAAACATTTCCGTTCGTATGTACATCCCACACAGTTTTATGTATAGGCTCGTGTGTAAAAGGTGTAACTATCACACATTCTCTGCCGTGGTTAACTGCTTGCTTTTATCAACTACATCACACACGATTTGATCAAGAAAACTGTGTGGCATTGAGCTATCCATCACAAGCGCTTTTACTGCTAGAACCGTTTGCAAAGTTCCATGACACATTTAGCAAGTTTATTAGTTTACAATTAATAATTCCAGTATTATGCAAATTCACATTTCATATCGAACAGCTGTTTGCCAATTTCATATCAGGCACAAAAATATATTTTAACATCACAGTACGATAGCTACCTGAAAACATCACAGTACAACATATAGCTAGTTCAACTTCATAAGAACAATATTAGAACAATATATTCATTTCCCTAATCGAGATCATCCAGGCTCGTCTTATCCAACTCTGCTTTCAGTTCAGTAAGAACTTGTTTTGCACTGGCCAACTGGGAAAGTGCCTCCTCCTTCGCCAACACCATCTTAGCTAAGCCTGATTTAAAAAATCTGAGCTCATTCTCCACCTTCCTCTTTTTATCCCGCATCTTCAAATATTCTTCAGTGTTGACAACACTTTCTCTAAGCCTACCTCTGTTCTCTTCCTCATACATGCTCCAGAGCTTTGCTAGGCACATCTTCAAAGACTATGGCCACTCTTGATCGACCTACTCCAAGTAAGAACACTTCCGTTCATCCTATAATATTTAAAACTAGATCAGTAACAATTGTAGGGGAAATGGGTTTATAGCAACATAGAAAATCACCAATGCTTATTTTGAAAAACTGAAGAAACATGTTAATTATGACATATCTTCTCAAAAAGATCAATGTGCAAATGAATTAATTGCTACTGAGACAACAACCAAATTCTGAAACATCAGAAGCTATAATTAACTACAACAACACTACAAGTTCTTACTCATGTACAATAAATAAAAAATTGAACATTTTATGAGGAAGGTAAATATAACTGCAACAACATAGCGACAGTGTTTGTATGACAGCAAATTGATACTAACAGGTGTGTACATGCACAAATTTAGTAACATGGAACTAATAGCACTAAGGCCGTCAACTATGTAAGCCAAAATTGGTGTGAAGACAACTGTTGCTACATCTCGCACCGGTGCCCTGCACTAGTGAGCCGATGCAGCGGAAAAAAATCAGGGACCCGGACTCCAGAGCACCTAGTTGCTCCGATGCCCAGTTCCTTCGTGCCATAAAGATTTAGTATTTTACTGCTTGGCTGCTCAGATGTGTGGACCAAAGTTGGCTGCACAAACTGCTGAAGCGGTGCCAAATAATTTTCTAATGGCACCGCCGATGAGATGGCAACAATTTTAGATACTAGGTACACTACTGCAAGATGGTCCAAACGCGACACTACGATCAGAGACCCTTCGACGAAACTGTGTGCGATGCCATAATCGCAAACGGTGGTGTAAAAAACCCGTCAAAAAAGGTGCAAAACGTTTGCGATGACAGATGCATCAAACACGGTTCAGAATTTAGTTGCGTGTGCGATCCAGGGCATATGGTTCAGCTCAATGAAATGTTTGTGATGAGGACGCACAAAAGAAATGGGCAGCTAGATGAAGGCGTGTGCGATATACAGCATACGGTTCACTGGGATGAACTGTGTGTGATTAGGCAACACAGTGGAAATAGTTCAACTGAACAAGATGTGTGTGACACGCGGCAAACAGGTCCATAATCTGAAATGTGTGCGAAGACCAATAATAACACAAACGATTGCTGCTAATAAGCCGTGTGAATTGCTCTGTCTACAGTAGAATAACATGTATATATATATATAACTGAAATAAACATCCAATTACATAAGTGACTATACGGATCATTCGCACACACCTCAATAAACAATTTCATGCATTCTAAACTAGGAGAAACGATCATCTAGTCATCTACTTCTTGCGGCGCTCCCGCCACTGCTATATCATTAGTGAACAGGGTGGCTATATCATTTAATTTAGTAAGATGTGCCACAACAGTTTCAGATTCATAGCCATAAAAAGGATCAGATTCAACCAAAGTAATTATATAAGGATCAATAGAGAATTCATAATCCTTATCAGTAACAAAGATAGGTGAAGTAGCATAGGTAGGATCATATTTCATTCTAGCATTCAGAGTTTTTTGTTTAAGCTTAGCTAATAATTTCTTAAGATCACTTCTATCATTGCAAGCAAGAAAGTCTCTAGCAGTTTCTTCATCCATAACATAGCCCTCAGGCACAACAGGCAATTCATATTTATTGGGAGAATCTTCATCATCACTTTCATCAATATTATCAGTTTCAATAATTTCATTCTCTCTAGCCTTAGCAAGTTGTTCATCAAGAAATTCACCAAGTGGCACAGTAATATCAAGCATAGAAGTAGTTTCATCATAAGTATCATGCATAGCAGAAGTGGCATCATCAATAATATGCGACATATCAGAATTAATAGCAGAAGCAGGTTTAGGTGTCGCAAGCTTACTCAAAACAGAAGGTGAATCAAGTGCAGAGCTAGATGGCAGTTCCTTACCCCCCCTCGTTGTTGAGAAATAAAATTTTGTTTTCTCGTCTTTCAAGTTCTTCATAGTGACCAGCAGATATAAATCCCAAGTGACTCGAAGAATAGAGCTATGCTCCCCGGCAACGGCGCCAGAAAATAGTTTTGATAACCCACAAGTATAGGGGATCGCAACAGTTTTCGAGGGTAGAGTATTCAACTCAAATTTATTGATTCGACACAAGGGGAGCCAAAGAATATTCTCAAGTATTAACAGTTGAGTTGTCAATTCAACCAGACCTGGATAACTTAGTATCTACAACAAAGTATTTAGTAGCAAAGTAATATGGAAGTAACGATAACGGTAGCAAAAATAATATTTTTGGGTTTTGTAGTGACTGTAACAGTAGCAACGGAAAAGTAAATAAGCGAAGAACAATATGTGAAAAGCTCGTAGGCATTGGATCAGTGATGGAGAATTATGCCGGATGCGGTTCATCATGTAACAATCATAACATGACACAGAACTAGCTCCAATTCATCAATGTAATGTAGGCATGTATTCCGAATATAGTCATACGTGCTTATGGAAAAGAACTTGCATGACATCTTTTGTCCTACCCTCCCGTGGCAGCGGGGTCCTAATGGAAACTAAGGGATATTAAGGCCTCCTTTTAATAGAGTACCGGACCAAAGCATTAACACACAGTGAATACATGAACTCCTCAAACTATGGTCATCACCGGGAGTGGTCCCGATTATTGTCACTTCGGGGTTGCCGGATCATAACACATAGTAGGTGACTATAGACTTGCAAGATAGGATCAAGAACTCACATATATTCATGAAAACATAATAGGTTCAGATCTGAAATCATGGCACTCGGGCCCTAGTGACAAGCATTAATCATAGCAAAGTCATAGCAACATCAATCTCAAAACATAGTGGATAGTAGGGATCAAACCCTAACAAAACTAACTCGATTACATGATAAATCTCATCCAACCCATCACCGTCCAGCAAGCCTACGATGGAATTACTCACGCACGACGGTGAGCATCATGAAATTGGTGATGGAGGATGGTTGATGATGACGATGGCGACGGATTCCCCTCTCCGGAGCCCCGAACGGACTCCAGATCAGCCCTCCCGAGAGAGTTTAGGGCTTGGCGGCGGCTCCGTATCGTAAAACACGATGATTCTTTCTCTCTGATTTTTTTCTCCCCGAACACGAATATACAGAGTTGGAGTTGAGGTCGGTGGAGCTCCAGGGGGCCCACGAGGCAGGGGGCGGCCCAGGGGGGCAGGCGCGCCCCCACCCTCGTGGAAAGGGTGTGGGCCCCCTGGCCTTGATTCTTTCGCCAATATTTTTCATTATTTCCAAAAATAATCTCCGTGAAGTTTCAGGTCATTCCGAGAACTTTTGTTTCTGCACATAAATAACACCATGGCAATTCTGCTGAAAACAACGTTAGTCCGGGTTAGTTCCATTCAAATCATGCAAGTTAGAGTCCACAACAAGGGCAAAAGTGTTTGGAGAAGTAGATACGATGGAGACGTATCAACTCCCCCAAGCTTAAACCTTTGCTTGTCCTCAAGCAATTCAGTTGATAAACTGAAAGTGATAAAGAAAAACTTTTACAAACTCTATTTGCTCTTGTTGTTGTAAATATGTAAAGCCATCATTCAAGTTTTCAGCCAAGATTATGAACTAACCATATTCACAATAACATTTAGGTCTCATGTTTACTCATATCAATGGCATAATCAACTAGCGAGCAATAATAATAAATCTCGGATGACAACACTTTCTCACAACAATCATGATATGATATAACAAGATGGTATCTCGCTAGCCCTTTCTGAGACCGCAAAACATAAATGTAGAGCACCTTTAAAGATCAAGGACTGACTAAACATTGTAATTCATGGTAAAAGATATCCAGCCATACCCAATATAAATTAATAGTAATGGATGCAAATGACAACAGTGCTCTCCAGCTGGTGCTTTTTAATAAGAGGGTGATGACTCAACATAAAACTAAATAGATAGGCCCTTCACAGAGGGAAGCAGGGATTTGTAGAGGTGCCAGAGCTCGATTTTAAAGCAGAGATAAATAATATTTTCTACGGCATACTTTCATTGTCAACATAACAACCAAGGGATGGCGATATCTTCCAAGCTACACACATTATAGGCGGTTCCCAAACAGAATGGTAAAGTTTATACTCCCCCTCCACCAACAAGCATCAATCCATGGCTTGCTCGAAACAACGAGTGCCTCCAACTAACAATAGTCCCGGGGGAGTTTTGTTTGCAATTATTTTGATTTGATTTGCATAAAGCATGGGACTGGGCATCCCGGTGACCAGCCATTTTCTCGTGAGTGAGGAGCGGAGTCCACTCCTCTTTACAATAACCCGCCTAGCACAGAAGATACGGACAGCCCTAGTTGATACATGAGCTATTCGAGCATACAAAACAGAATTTCATTTGAAGGTTTAGAGATTTGCACATACAAATTTACTTGGTATGGCAGGTAGATACCGCATATAGGAAGGTATAGTGGACTCATATGGCATAACTTTGGGGTTTAAGGGATTGGATGCACAAGCAGTATTCCCGCTTAGTACAAGTGAAGGCTAGAAAAAGATTGGGAAGCGACCAACTAGAGAGCGACAACAGTCACGAACATGCATTAAAATTAATAAACATTGAGTGCAAGCATGAGTAGGATATAATCCACCATGAACATAAATATCGTGAAGGCTATGTTGATTTGTTTCAACTACATGCGTGAACATGTGCCAAGTCAAGTCACTTAAATCATTCAAAGGAGGATACCACCCCATCATACCACATCACAACCATTTTAATAGCATGTTGGCACGCAAGGTAAACCATTATAAGCTCCTAGCTAATTAAGCATGGCATAAGCAACTATAATCTCTAATTGTCATTGCAAACATGTTTATTCATAATAGGCTGAATCAGGAACGATGAACTAATCATATTTACAAAAACAAGAGAGGTCGAGTTCATACCAGCTTCTCCCATATCAATCAATCCATCATATATCGTCATAATTGCCTTTCACTTGCACGATCGAACAATGTGAATAATAATAGTGCACGTGCATTGGACTAAGCTGGAATCTGCGAGCATTCAATAAACACGAGAAGACAAGGCAATATGGACTCTTGGTTAAATCAACAATAATGCATATAAGAGCCACTTCAACAATTTCATCATGGTCTTCTCCTATCGACCCCCAAAGAAAAGAAAAGAAATAAAACTATTTACACGGGAAAGCTCCCAACAAGCAAAAGAAGAACAGGAAATCCTTTTGGGTTTTCTTTTAATTATTACTACTACAGCAAGAAATGTAAACTAGCTAAAAGCTACTACTATTTTTTTTTATTTTCTTAAGATTTATCAAACACACAAGAAGAAAGCATATAAAAGGAAAATAAACTAGCATGGATATTACAGTGAAAAAGTATGAGCACCGACATCTAACAATGAGTGTGTGGACATAAATGTAATGTCGGTGAGAGATACGTACTCCCCCAAGCTTAGGCTTTTGGTCTAAGTTGGTCTATTTCCACGGACGGCCTGGAGGATATCCAAACTTGTAGTTGGGGTCGTACTGAGATGCAGCAGTCATTGCATCGTGGGCTGCAGCTTGGAGGCGAGCTATCTCAGCCCTCCTGTTATACTCATCGGCCTCCTCTCTGGTTATGAAATATCTCCCCTTTGCCTGAAAGTCAAAGAAAGTAGAAGCAGGGAGAGCGACGTGATAGGTGCGTCGTCTATCAAATATTAGTCGGTACTGGAGGAACTGATCGTTCCTCTCAACAAACTGATGACGAACCATAGCCTCATAATCTAAATAAGCAGGAGGTAACTCAATATCATCCTCACGTACAGTTACACCAAGGAAATTAACTAAACGGGTTGCATAAATTCCACCAAAGAAATCTCCATTATTCTATTATTATGCAACCTACGTGCAACAATGGCTCCCAAATTATAATGTTTATCCCCTAACACAACACTCCTGAGAACACTGAGGTCAGGGACACACATGTGACATGCTTCATCCTTACCATTTATGCACCTACCTATGAAGAGAGCAAAATAATGTATAGCAGGAAAATGGATGCTCCCTACGGTAGCTTGTGCTATGTCTCTAGATTCCCCCACAGTTATACCAGCAAGAAAATCTCTAAATTCAGATTTGCGAGGTTCACTAGGACTACCCCATTCTGGAAGCTTGCAAGCAGTATTAAAATCCTCTGAGTCCATAGTATAAGAATTTTCATAAAGTTCAAACAGGACAGTTTGAGAATTGCGTGACGATGAAAATTCCAACCTCCTCACAAAGGAACTAGTGAGATAGTGGTACTGGCGGCACTTATCTTCCTCGAAGCTCACAAGATCAGCATTACGCAAATACGCGTTAAATTCTTCCTTAATTCCTGCTTGATCCATGAAGTCCTCTGAAGGCCATTCACAAGGCCACACTGGAGCGTCCCTTGGTGGTTCATCATCAGCATCGCGCATTGCAAGCCTGGGTCCTTGCTTCTTTGAAGGACCACCTTGGTACATTTTCCTAAACATATTTCTTCCTCTGAAAAATTTCTGAAATTTTTAGTAACTTCAAATAAAAGTGAACCAAACTCAACAAAATTGATAGCAACTACTCCTACAAGTGCCTAGAGCCTATATCATGCATTAGAACTACTTGGAACCATATAAATTTGACATGCAAGCTCAAGAACATGGTCACCTAGGCAGCAAAAATTTGCAATGAATAAAGCACTAGAACAAAAACTAATTGGACCAATGGAGGAGTCACATACCAAGGAACAATCCCCCAAAGCAGTTTTGTGAGAGGTGCTTTGAGCAAGGAGATCGAAAATCGCAGCAAAATGAGCTAGAACTCGTGCTTGAGCTGGTTGTTGATTTTTTTGGGAGGAAGAAGAAGTGTGTGGGTGCAGGAATAAGTGGAGGGGAGCCACCGTGGGTCCACAAGGCAGGGGGCGCGCCCAAGGGGTGGGCGCGCCCTGGACCCTCATGCCCAGGTGCATGCTCCCCCTGCTGCGTTCTCAGTGCCAAACATTCTCAAATATTCCAGAAAAAATCATATTAAATTGGCAGGGCCTTTGGAGAACTTTTATTTTCAGGGTATTTTTATATTGCACTAGTAATTCAGAAAACAGACAGAAACATTCTAGTTTTACTTTATTTCAGCTAAATAACAGAAAGTAAAAGAAGCTTGCAGAAGGTTGTGCCTTCTAACTTCATCCATCTCATGCTCATCAAAAGGAATCCACTAACAAGGTTGACCAAGTCTTGTTAACAAACTCATTCCGAATAACATGGAACCGGAGAAATTTCGAATAACACTATGTTACCTCAACGGGGATATGCACATCCCCAATAATAAGAATATCATATTTCTTCTTGACAGTAGGTAGAGGAAATTCAAAACCTCCAAAAATAATCGATGGAACTTTTCCAATAGAATTGATACTATGAACTTGAGGTTGTTTCCTCGGAAAGTGTACCATATGCTCATTGCCATTGACATGAAAAGTGACATTGCCTTTGTTGCAATCAATAACAGCCCCTGCAGTATTCAAAAAGGGTCTTCCAAGAATAATAGACATACTATCGTCCTCGGGAATATCCAGAATAACAAAGTCCGTTAAAATAGTAACATTTGCAACCACAACAGGCACATCCTCACAAATACCGACAGGTACAGCAGTTGATTTATCAGCCATTTGCAAAGATATTTCAGTAGGTGTCAACTTATTCAAGTCAAGTCTACGATATAAAGAGAGAGGCATAACACTAACACCGGCTCCAAGATCACATAAAGCAGTTTTAACATAGTTTCCTTTAATGGAGCATGGTATAGTGGGTACTCCTGGATCTCCTAACTTCTTTGGTATTCCACCCTTAAAAGTATAATTAGCAAGCATGGTGGAAATTTCAGCTTCCGGTATCTTTCTTTTATTTGTAACAATTTCTTTCATGTACTTAGCATAAGGATTCATTTTGAGCATATCAGTCAAACGCATACGCAAGAAGATAGGTCTAATCATTTGAGCAAAGCACTCAAAATCCTCATCATCCTTTTTCTTGGATGGTTTGGGAGGAAAAGGCATGGGTTTCTGGACCCATTGCTCCCTTTCTTTACCGTGTTTCCTAGCAACAAAGTCTCTCTTATCATAACGTTGATTCTTTGATTGTGGGTTATCAAGATCAACAGCAGGTTCAATTTCTACATCATTATCATTGCTAGGTTGAGCATCAACATGAACATCATCATTAGCATTATCACTAGGTTCATGTTCATTACCAGATTGTGTTTCAGCATCAGGAATAGAAATATCATTTGGATTCTCAGGTGGTTCAGCAACAGGTTCACTAGAAACATGCAAAGTTCTATCATTTTTCTCTTTCTTCTTTTTAGAAGGACTAGGTGCATCTATATTATTTCTTTGAGAATCTTACTCAATTCTCTTAGGATGGCCTTCGGGATACAAAGGTTCCTGAGTCATTTTACCAGTTCTAGTAGCCACTCTAACAGCATAGTCATTATTCCTATTATTCAGTTCATTGAGCAAATCATTTTGAGCTTTAAGAACTTGTTCAACTTGAGTGGTAACCATAGAAGCATGTTTACTAATGAGTTTAAGTTCACCTTTAACATTAGCCATGTAATCACTCAAGTGTTCAATCATATAAGCATTTTGCTTTAATTGTCTACCAAAATAAGCATTAAAGTCTTCTTGCTTAACCATAAAATTATCAAACTCATCCAAACATTGGCTAGCAAACTTGGTAGGAGGGATTTCAGCTTTATCAAATCTATAGAGGGAATTTACCTTTACTACCTGTGTCGGGTTATCAAGACCATGTGTATCTTCAATAGGTGATGAATTAAGACCATGTATTTCTTCAACAGGCGGTAAATTAAGACCATGTATTTCTTAAATAGGAGGTAAATTCTTAACATCTTCAGCTTTAATACCTTTTTCTTTCATAGATTTCTTTACCTCTTGCATATCTTTAGGACTGAGAAATAGAACACCCCTTTTCTTCAAAGTTGGTTTAGGAATAGGCTCAGGAGTTGGCTCAGGAAGTGTCCAATTATTTTCATTGGTCAACATATTATTCAATAGAATTTCAGCTTCATCTGGTGTTCTTTCCGTGAAAACAGAACCAGCACAACTATCCAGGTGGTCTCTGGAAGCATCGGTTAGTCCATTATAAAAGATATCAACTATTTCATTTTTCTTGAGAGGATGATCAGGAAAAGCATTAAGTAATTGGAGAAGCCTCCCCAAAGCTTGTGGGAGACTCTCTTCTTCAATTTGCACAAAATTATATATATCCCTTAAAGCAACTTGTTTCTTATGAGCGGGGAAATATTTAGCAGAGAAGTAATAAATCATATCCTGGGGACTACGCACACAACCAGGATCAAGAGAATTAAACCATATCTTAGCATCACCCTTTAATGAGAACGGAAATATTTTAAGGATATAATAGTAGCGAGATTTCTCATCCTTAGTGAACAGGGTGGCTATATCATTTAATTTAGTAAGATGTGCCACAACAGTTTCAGATTCATAGCCATAAAAAGGATCAGATTCAACCAAAGTAATTATATCAGGATCAATAGAGAATTCATAATCCTTATCAGTGACAAAGATAGGTGAAGTAGCATAGGCAGGATCATATTTCATTCTAGCATTCAGAGTTTTTTGTTTAAGCTTAGCTAATAATTTCTTCAGATCACTTCTATCATTGCAAGCAAGAAAGTCTCTAGCAGTTTCTTCATCCATAACATAGCCCTCAGGCACAACAGGCAATTCATATTTATTGGGAGAATCTTCATCATCACTTTCATCAATATTATCAGTTTCAATTAATTTCATTCTCTCTAGCCTTAGCAAGTTGTTCATCAAGAAATTCACCAAGTGGCACAGTAGTATCAAGCATAGAAGTAGTTTCATCATAAGTATCATGCATAGCAGAAGTGGCATCATCAATAATATGCGACATATCAGAATTAATAGCAGAAGCAGGTTTAGGTGTCGCAAGCTTACTCAAAACAGAAGGTGAATCAAGTGTAGAGCTAGATGGCAGTTCCTTACCCCCCTCGTAGTTGAGGGATAAATTTTTGTTTTCATGTCTTTCAAGTTCTTCATAGTGACCAGCAGATATAAATCCCAAGTGACTCAAAGAATAGAGCTATGCTCCCCGGCAACGGCGCCATAAAATAGTCTTGATAACCCACAAGTATAGGGGATCGCAACAGTTTTCGAGGGTAGAGTATTCAACCCAAATTTATTGATTCGACACAAGGGGGGCCAAAGAATATTCTCAAGTATTAATAGTTGAGTTGTCAATTCAACCACACCTGCATAACTTAGTATCTGCAGCAAAGTATTTAGTAGCAAAGTAATATGGAAGTAACGGTAACGGTAGCAAAAGTAATATTTTTGGGTTTTGTAGTGATTGTAACAGTAGCAACAGAAAAGTAAATAAGCGAAGAACAATATGTGAAAAGCTCGTTGGCATTGGATCGGTGATGGAGAATTATGCCGGATGCGGTTCATCATGTAACAATCATAACATAGGGTGACACAGAACTAGCTCCAATTCATCAATGTAATGTAGGCATGTATTCCGAATATAGTCATACATGCTTATGGAAAAGAACTTGCATGACATCTTTTGTCCTACCCTCCCGTGGCAGCGCGGTCCTAATGGAAACTAGGGGATATTAAGGCCTCCTTTTAATAGAGTACCGGACCAAAGCATTAACACACAGTGAATACATGAACTCCTCAAACTACGGTCATCACCGGGAGTGGTCCCGATTATTGTCACTTCGGGGTTGCCGGATCATAACACATAGTAGGTGACTATAGACTTGCAAGATAGGATCAAGAACTCACATATATTCATGAAAACATAATAGGTTCAGATCTGAAATCATGGGACTCGGGCCCTAGTGACAAGCATTAAGCATAACAAAGTCATAGCAACATCAATCTCAGAACATAGTGGATACTAGGGATCAAACCCTAACTAAACTAACTCGATTACATGATAAATCTCATCCAACCCATCACTGTACAGCAAGCCTACGATGGAATTACTCACGCACAGCGGTGAGCATCATGAAATTGGTGATGGAGGATGGTTGATGGTGACGATGGCGACGGATTCCCCTCTCCGGAGCCCCGAACGGACTCAAGATCAGCCCTCTCGAGAGAGTTTAGGGCTTGGCGGCGGCTTCGTATCGTAAAATGTGATGAATGTTTCTCTCTGATTTTTTTCTCCCCGAACACGAATATATGGAGTTGGAGTTGAGGTCGGTGGAGCTCCAGGGGGCCCACGAGGCAGGGGGCGCGCCCCCCACCCTCGTGGAAAGGGTGTGGGCCCCCTGGCCTTGATTCTTTCACCAATATTTTTTATTATTTCCAAAGATCATCTCCGTGAAGTTTCAGGTCATTCCGAGAACTTTTGTTTTTGCACATAAATAACACCATGGCAATTTTGCTGAAAACAGCGTCAGTCCGGGTTAGTTCCATTCAAATCATGCAAGTTAGAGTCCAAAACAAGGGCAAAGGTGTTTGGAAAAGTAGATACGAAGGAGACGTATCACCACGCAAGCTTCCCGCCCGACTCGGTGAAATCCCCCAAAATCCCAATGCTTGCCGGCCTGCTATAAAAACCCTCATGGCCGGCGAGTCCTGCATTGCATTTTCCCCTCCATCCCTGTAGCTTATCTCGTCTGCTTCTCCCACATTCGCCAATGGCACCGGTCTGTCGTCGTCGATCAGCCACTCCGCCGTCATCAGAGGACAGCTCCAGCTGGGAGGCTACACCGCGGCGGTGGCATAGTCCCCGGAGTAGTGTAGTGCACGTGGCGTCCCTGTTGGGTGTGCGCGGAACACCCACCACACGCTCCGCCGCCGGTGCCCGTCGGCAGCTGTTGCCTGCCGCCATTGCCACCACACCACCGTCGAAAGCCAGGGCCATCGCCCGCTCCGCCGCTGCGGCCCGAAGGCGGTAGATGGCCGTCGTGGCCGCCACCCCACTGTGGCCATCACCCGCTCCGCCACCATGGCCCGAAGGCGAGAGGTGGTGGTCGTGGCCGCCACCCCGTCGTCGGCCGCCGTGGCCGCCAGCCCACCGTCGACCACCGGGGTCACCACCCGCTCTGCTACCGCTGCCCGAAGGCGGGAGGCGAAGGTGGATGCCCGCACGTGCGACAGCAACCTTGCGCGCTACACTGAGTTCCTGCGGGAGGAGGAGGAGCGCCTCGTCGAGCATGCAAAGAGCCTTACCGCCTCAGTGGCAGCGGCACACGCCGCCTCAGAGGCGAG
Source organism: Triticum aestivum (assembly GCF_018294505.1). Lineage (NCBI taxonomy): Eukaryota > Viridiplantae > Streptophyta > Magnoliopsida > Poales > Poaceae > Triticum > Triticum aestivum. The sequence goes on from NC_057811.1 coordinate 281,156,687, forward strand.
GAATCAGGATATCTATGAGGAGAACCACCGCTTTGAGAAGGGTCGTCTGGAGCGGCAGAGGGTGTTCGAGGCGACCGTCGCTGAAGCTGCATTAGCGCCAGGCACCGCAATGCGGTTTCCCAGCTCGTTGGTAGGCTCCTCCGCCTCCGCCTCTTACTGAGCGCTCGACAGAGGAGAGGCAGCCGGAAGTAGTACAAAATCCCTCCGCAGTAGTAGTAGTAGTATTTAGGGGATATTTTGTTCAGTTCATCTGACTATAGATGTGGTGGAACTGTACAACGTACCTAAAATTAGCTAGTATATATAGTTGAACTAGCTATTTCAGTACATGGTTGACAACAATTGGGGAAAAGTTTGGTCAGTTCAGCTGTCGAGTTGAACTGTTTGTATAAATTACGAACGATTGTTTAATCTATGAATGAAATCTATGCTTAATTACGGAATTTTAGTTGCAAAAGTTAGATACTACTAGTGATTTTTAGCTTCATATTTTGACAAATCGCAGTGTTAAAAGGATTGACAAATCTTACCAAATTGTTTGTACCTGGTTCCACACGGGTCATCCAAAACAATTGCGTTGAAGGGATGCACAAATCCTACGCTGCTCTCACTTTGCATACGGGTGTTCTATCTAAATGTTTGCGATCAATAGCTGCAAAAATCCTGCTCGACACATTTTCTCTTGGCTTCTTGGGGAAGGTGTCGGTTTGCATACGGGTGTTCTAACTAAAACATTTGCGATGAGTGTTTTATATTTAAAAAGCGAATTAAACTGCGGCTTGGGCGCCATTAATGGGGAGGATGCGAGCAAGGCGGACGGCCATGGAAGTCAAAGGGCTCGCTTCCCAGTGAGCCTGCGCAACGTATAGCTCGCACGCTTCCCGGTGAGCCTACGCACTCAAGGACAACTTGCACGCCTCTCGGTCAGCCTGCGCACCGGAAGACGCTCGCACGCCTCCCGTTCAGTCAAGGTCAAGAAGCTATCCGCACGGCACCTCCTACGCCATTGAAACCAAGACACGTGGCGTCACGTGAAAGGTTAACAGAATTTTGGATTTACTAGAATTTAAAAACCAGGCATCTCAATGTTTTGCCGGCAATCAACGGTGCCCTGGTGTTTGAAATTCATTCACATTTCTTGCATGGGACCTAAGCGTGCACCCAAGGACACATATTTGATTTCTCGACCAATTTATTTGTAGTGGAGCATGTGCATGTAGTTCAAATTTGAATTATGCACATAAATGCATTGAAAACTCGGTTTTTCGGATGTGGGGTTCCGGCAAACCCTTAAGGTTTGAACACTGGGGTGCGCGCGAAGTCTTTCCCTCCTACCGATCTACGCCCTAGCTCGCTAAGATCTCGCGGACGGACTCGACGAACTCGCAACACAGAAAGACACGAGATTTATACTGGTTCGGGCCACCGTTGTGGTGTAATACCCTACTCCAGTGTGGCGGTGGTGGATTGCCTCTTGGGCTGATGATGAACAGTACAGAGGGAAGAACAGCCTCCTGAGGTTGAGGTGTTCTTGTGCTTGGTGACTTAGCGGGTGAGAGCTGGATGGACTGCTCGATGCCCCCTGCTGTGGTGGCTAGCTCTACTTATATAGGCCCTGGTCCTCTTCCCAAATATTGAGCGGGAAGGGAGCCAACAACGGAGGGCAAATTTGAAGGGGGACAGCCAGTACAAGCTATCCTGACAAAAGCGGTCTTCGCCTGCGAAAAGCTCTGGTGGTGACGCCGTCTTGGGCTCCACGATGACCTCCGTCTTGCCGTCCTCCTGGTCTTGGTCTCGTTGCACCGATATGGCAACCTTTGCCTGATGCCTCGGTATTCCTCACCTGCGCCTGCTTCCTTAGCACCAAAGAGGAAACAAGGATGCTGTGCACGCTGGCGCCCGCCTGGCGCCCGCCTGGTGTCGCTCGTCATAGCTCACGTCACGAGAGCCTCGTGAGGTTTTCCCCGCCTTGATATCTCCGCTCCTCGTGAGCCTTCCTGACTAGGCCACTCCTGAGGAGGTCTTGCGTCATCCGCCTCGCGAGGCTTGGCCCCTCACGAGGGTCTCGGGTGCCTTGTTGATGAAGATGGGCCGTACGGCCTGCTGGCTTAGCCATGCTGTGGGCCGCAGGCAGGCAAGTCTGGGGACCCCCGTTCTCAGAACACCGACAGTAGCCCCCGGGCCCAAGGCGCACTCGGGCTTGGCTTTGCGGCGAAGCCAAGGGTCAAGTTTGGAGCACCGCGGGCCCCAAAAGCCCGCGGCCTCGGTTGACACGTGGCGGTTGATTGGACATGGACGGCTCCGCTTCCCCATGCTGCCCTTGAATCCGCTAGGCTATGCGGCCCCCGCATCTCACACAGTTATTCTTCCTTCGCCCACGCCTGGTTCTTCCAATCTCCCTGCTTCCTCGAGGCCCTGCTTTGCCCTTCCAATCTGACTTGTGCTCCGCCTGCTTCATCGCCATGGCGCCGAAACAAGCTGAAAAGGGGAAGAAACCTCTGTCTTTGCCAACTGCGCCTCCGTCCTTTGAGCCGGCGCTCCGCTGGCCTCGGGTGCTCAACGACGAGGCCATGGGCAAGGTGCGCCCCATGCTTGCCTCCAGTTTCAACGAGTGGGGAGAGACGGTGGCTTGGCCCGCGTCTCGCACTCGCATGGCTCGGGCAGCCACTGAGGTCCCGATCTTCATAGAGGCCCTCTGGGCTGGCCTGATTCCTCCCTTCTCCGCCTTCTTCTATGCGGTGCTCGAGCATTATCAGATCCACATGCTTCATCTCGACCCTCAATCGGTGACCCTTCTTGCCGTCTTCGCCTTCTTGTGCGAGGCCATGGTGGGCATCGCTCCTTCCGTGGCCCTCCTCCGCCATTTCTTCTGTTTGCATCTGACCGGTCCCCGGCAGAGCTCGGGGTGCGTGGGCTTCCAATCCGTGGCCGCGACAGCGGGCACGGGGATTGACTTCGAGCTTCCTTCATCCACGAGTGAGTTCCGTATACGATGGGTGTTTGTTGACGCCGGCGTGCTCAGCCCTCTGCTCCATGTTCCGGCGGGGCCCGCTGTTCCAAACTCCGGCTGGGGCCATCAGAAGCTCACGAGCCCGCGCCTTGGCCTCGTCTGGCCCAGGCTGAGGTGGTTGAAGAACCGCGGTGTGACCGCGCCCATGGTGGTGAGGGATTTCGTCAAGCGTCGAGTCGCTCCACTTCAGCACCACTCCCGCCTGATGTGGGACTTGCTCAGCAGCCAGGACCATATGAGGTTTCAGGAGAAGGGGCTGCCTCTTGCGACGCGGCAAACGGTGCTCATGGTCCTATCGGGTGTCCCTCTGCTGGACGAGATGCCCAGGAATAACTGCCTCTTGTACCGCTGCGAGAACAAAGCTGCATTTGCTGCGAGCATGCCTTCCTTTGATGAGTGGGGCTGCGCCCAATCGGCCTGGTGGGGTCCCGCGAGAACCCCATTGTCGTGGTTCCCTTCTTCGCCGCCGGTGCCGAGCTCACCGCAGGTGAAGGTGCGGGAGGGCGAGCTCCGACGGGGGCCGGTGGCTCGAGTGCTGAGGAGCACATGCCGAGTGGTGATCCTGGGGCGTCGTCCTCAGGGGCCTGCGACCCCCTCCTGAGGCGTCGGTCACTGAGGAGGCGCGGCATGCGGCTCCCGAGGCCAAGGCTCCAGGAGCCTCGGGAGGTTGTGGTGAGACGGTGCCTGGCTGTTCGCCGCAACCGGGCACCCCTGAAGACATCCTTCCAAGCTCTTCTTCGGCCCCACCGCGCACTGGCCGTCACGTCCAGCGCTTCAGTCGTCTTTGTGTGGACTTCGAGGAGCTCCGCAAGAGGAAAGGATCCCCGAGCGGCAGCAATATCTTCGGGCCGTTGAAGCGACGAAAGTACATCGCCATTGACGCGTAAGTATCTTATTGTCATGGCTTCCCGCGTGTAGTCTTCTTATCCTGACGTCAGTCCTTCAGGGCCCCTTCCGTTGAAGCTGTTGCGTCTTCTGGGAAGCGGCCTCCTCCTTCATCAATTCCCCTATCGGCCTTGAGCGTTCCTGGTCCGCCTGCCGCCCCTGGAGCGGGGTCGATTGGGGGAGCGTCTCCGCCTTCGTGGTGCGCTGAGCCCGCGGCTTGGCCGCCCCTCCCCCACGGTCTGGCGTGGAGCTTGGCGGGCATGCCCAAGACCCCCCCTTTGCTCACGGACAGTAGCTGGTTGGCTTCGATCTTCGGCTCCTCTTCAAGCAGCGTGCCCCGATTGGCTCAGGCTCCTCGCGAGGACTGGCTAACGTCAGGGGCGGTGCCAGGCCCCAGCCCCCTGCCGGGAGGTGGTGCGCCGCTTGGCGCCCCGCCCGCAGCCCCCGAGGTGGAGGACGAGGTGGGCTGAGCGTTCGAGCTCGAGCGCGGGCGGAGTGTAGTTCGTCATGAGCTCTTCCAGGAGGCGATGGGCAATATGAGTTGACTTGGTGAAGAGCTCGCGGGTGTCGATTCGCGCCTTGGGGCTGAAGGTCTCCGGCTGGTGGAGGAGCGGCGCAAGCTGAGGGTGGCCATCAACCTCGGTCACTATCAGCGCGACCTTGAGAATGCGAAGGCCGAGGCGTCCCTCAAGGTCGCCCATGAAGCCCGCTCGCGTGCCTTGGAAGAGGCTCACGAGGCTGACCGCCGTTGCGAGGCTGCGGAGAAGTGCGCGTGGGAGCTCCAGGCCTGGAGCGCGTCCCTTGAGCAGCAGGTGGAGGTGCGCAGGGCCGCTCTTGCATCACTGAGGGGGACGCCCGCGGAGGAAGGGGAGATCCGGAAGCGCGAGGAGGCGCTGGCCCTGGAAGCCGTGGAGCGCAGCCTCGAGCTCGAGCAATTGGAGACGAGGGAGCGTCAAGTTGCTCAAGCAGAAGATGTCGTCGGGGCTCGCGAGGCCAGAGTCGAGGAGGAGGTCGATCGCCGGGTGGCCGAGTTCGCGCAGACCTGGAGGGTAGGTACGACCTGAAGCTGAAGCTCGCGGGTACGGAGGATGCGGGCAGGGCCGCTGCCCTCAGGCCCAGGCTGGATGAGGCTGAGAGGCGTGCGGAAGCCATGGCCGCCGCCCAGGTTACGGCGCAGGAGGACTTGGCCTCCACCCGCGCCGAGCTGCTTTCCCTTCGGAGGTGGGTTGATGACGCTGAGGCCGTCGCACGGCAAAACATGGAGGAAGTGCTCCAACGGCGAACGCTGGAGCGCGAGCATGCCCCCATGCTTCAGGATCTCCGGAACAGGGCCAATACCGCCCTGGGCCATATTTGCGATGAGGATGCACCGGCCCCTCACTCGAATGACTATGCCAGCCACTTGACCTTCTTCACCGAGGTGGTGACGTGCCTGGAGGCTCGATCTGCCAGAGCTCGCCAGCTTGTGGAGGAAAGGGGTCGTGGCCTGCTTGAGCGCGTTTTCTCTCGTGTCTTCAGCCACCTTCTGAATGCCGACCCCAACTTTGACTTCGACGCCGCCATCGCCCCCATACCCACGGCCGTTCGGGGCGACCTGGCGCGTTGGGTTGAGGACAATGTGGATGCGTTGGTCAGGGCCTTCACTTCAGAGGATGACACGGTGGTGGTCGTCGCAGACGAAGGCGACGTGGTTGACGACGGCGATGGGGGCGTCACCGATGGCGGCGACGATGCCGACGAAGATGATGACGACGCGAGTGACGAGTCCGTGGGTGATGTAGCGAGTGACATTTCTGGCTGATCCCATGTTCTCCTGTCGTTTCATCCTGCACACAAAACTCGGGCGTGGCCCTTGGAAACTTGTAAGAGCATTTTGAGAGGGGGAGCCCCTCATGTAAGCAAATTGCAGTTTTTACTTTCCTATGCGATGTGAGTACGCGTCCTCGTGAACTCGTGAATCCGGGGGGCGAGTTCCCCGTCGTGGTTTACCTTAGTCAGCGCCAGCTTCGAGCTGGGTCGTGAAGCGGCAAGTTTCTGAGAATCCTGCGGAGCTTATCGCCCCGTCCGAAGGGGCCCCACAAGAGGTGAGCACTAGCCGCAGCACTGGCACGCGCTCGGCGAGCGTGCACTTCGTGCGGTCCAGCTCGCGAGGGGAAGGCGACGGACATGAGTCCCAGACAAAACAAGATCCAGAAGGCAAGAAATTGCTCGAACGAGAAAAGGCACCCCCCGCGCGCATCGATAAAAATTCGGCTTCAACTTAAATCCAGATCCAGAAAGCAAGGCTACAGAAAGAGAGATCCAAAGCAAAAGGCCGCGTCCGGCACCTAGTCTAGTTTTCCGGTCTTCAAGTCTTCTCACCAGCACGGAGCTATGTGGTGCCACTAGGAGTGGGAGGGAGCCCCAGGGCCTGAGGCCGGCGCTCCTGAGACTCCGAGGCGTGTACAGCCCCAACTCATTATTACGTGAGAGTGTCACGGGCGGCGAGTTTCACAGGCACTGGGCCTTCTTCACAGGTACCGGCCTTGCTTCATATCGCCAGACGAGGGCCCTGCCTTGCGCCACCCTTGACCTCCTTTGAGCCGACCGGTTACCAGGACGACACAAAAGAGGGAAAGGGGACGCCAGCGGTGCCCTCGGCGACCACAGGTCCTCTGCCGGGGGAAGGGTCGTCGAAGCCTCCCCGGCAGAGGGCCTAACTCCGGGTGTCCCCTGGCTTCGCGCGCTGTCGGGAGGGGCCTGGCTCCCGGCCCCTCTCCTGCAGCCCCCAACGCGATCCTCCTACCGGCAGGGAGGCCGTCGAGCTAGGGCCGCCGGCCGTTGCGGTGATCTGTTCCTCGTGCGACTCATGGTTAGCGTAAGCTTGCTCCTGAGGGATTAGGGGTACCCTGTAGTGGTCGTCGCACACGCGGTCGTGCTGGTTCCCCGGCGGCTCCTGGAAGGCCTCGACTCCTAGCATCCCTTCTTCCCAATCTTCTACAACGAACGAGCCGGGGTCGTCCTCCGGTGTGTACTCCTGGTCCGTCATGCGGGGCACGTAGGCTTCCGGGGCTGTTACCCCAAACACCTCGCCATAGTGCCCCACACTTCATGTTGCCCGGCCCAGCGCGGCGTCCTGAGGGTGGTAGCGCGGCATCCTACTTGGGCCGTGGGAGGCGACGCTTGTGCTCATGCTTGTTGCGGGTGGTATAGGGGCGGCAGAGCCCCTGGCGCCGCCGGCCATGCTGGTGTTGACGAAGCCCCCTGGCGCACCTGACGGCGCGTGGTGACGGCGTGGCCCGCCGTGAATCCCTGTAGCGGCCTGAGGAGGAAGCTGATGACAGAAAGGCGGCGCTCCTGAGGCCACCGCGTCCAGCAGCTCGGCAACGCGTTCCAGCAGTGCGTCCCGGCCGCTCTCCATCAGCCGGCACCACAGCAGCTCCCTTGACACGGTGAGCGCTGCCCGCATGTTTGCCTGTTCCCGCCGCGAGTGCGGCGCCGTCGCTGCGGCGTGGCGTGCTGCTCTGGCAGCGGCTCGCACTTGCCGTGGAGTGAGGGTAGACGATGCCTGGCCATGTCGCCCGCGCCCCGAAGGATTGGACGGTGCTCGTGCCGCTTGGAGCACGGGGTTGAGGTCTTCATGGGCGGGCGGCGCCGCCCGGGCTGGCCAGGCTGCCCAGCGGTCGGAGTCAGCTCTTGGGTCGTCGGACATTGTGGCCGCGGAGCGTCGGCAAGTCGATTGGCGGAGGAGAAGCTCCCGCGCACCCCTACCAGGCGCGCCAAATGTCGGATGTGGGGTTCTGGCAAACCCTTAAGGTTCGAACACTGGGGTGCGCACGAAGTCTTTCCCTCCTACCGATCTACGCCCTAGCTCGCTAAGATCTCGCGGACGGAATCGACGAACTCGCAACACAGAAAGACACGAGATTTATACTGGTTCGGGCCACCATTGTGGTGTAATACCCTACTCCAGTGTGGCGGTGGTGGATTGCCTCTTGGGCTGATGATGAACAGTACAGAGGGAAGAACAGCCTCCCGAGGTTGAGGTGTTCTTGTGCTTGGTGACTTAGCGGGTGAGAGCTGGATGACTGCTCGATGCCCCTACTGTGGTGGCTAGCTCTACTTATATAGGCCCTGGTCCTCTTCCCAAATATTGAGCGGGAAGGGAGCCAACAACGGCGGGCAAATTTGAAGGGGGATAGCTAGAACAAGCTATCCTGACAAAAGCGGTCTTCGCCTGCGAAAAGCTCTGGTGGTGACGCCGTCTTGGGCTCCATGATGACCTCCATCTTGCCGTCCTCCTGGTCTTGGTCTCGTTGCACCGATATGTCAACCTTTGCCTGATGCCTCGGTACTCCTCGCCTGCGCCTGCTTCCTTAGCACCAAAGAGGAAACAAGGACGCTGCACGCGCTGGCGCCCGCCTGGTGTCGATCGTCATGGCCCACGTCACGAGAGCCTCGTGAGGTTTGCCCCGCCTTGATATCTCCGCTCCTCGTGAGCCTGCCTGACTAGGCCACTCCTGAGGAGGTCTTGCCTCGTCCGCCTCGCGAGGCTTGGCCCCTCGCGAGGGTCTCGGGTGCCTTGTTGATGAAGATGGGCCGTACGGCCTGCTGGCTTAGCCACGCCATGGGCCACAGGCAGGTAAGTCTGGGGACCCCGTTCCCAGAACGCCGACACAGTTAATGCATAAAAATGTCCAAACGAACCCCGAAAAATCACAAAGAGTCATACAACACTCCTGTTGTTCTATGTTGACACGAGAAAAAAATTTGAAAGCAATAAGAGGCAATGGATATCGTTTCGTCCACAAAGGTGGGACGTTCCCTACCGAAGCCCATCATGCTTGTTGTGAGGAGCTCCGGTTTGTGAGAATCATATACCCAAACATACCCCAAATGGGGCAAAATTTGTACCACGACATGTTGATGCCGCTCCATGATAGCATGCCAAGTTTCATGAATTTCAGACGAGTTCTGGATTTACTAGAATTTAAAAACCAGGCATCTCAATGTTTTGCCGGCAATCAACGGTGCCCAGGTGTTTGAAATTGATTCCCATTTCTTGCATGGGACCTAAGCATGCACCCAAGGACACAGATTTGCTTTTTCAACCAATTTATATGCACTTAAGCATGTGCATGTAGTTCAAATTTGAATTATGCACATCAAATGCATTGAAAACTCAGTTAATGCATAAAAATGTCCAAATGAACCCTGAAAAATCATAAAAAATCACACAACACTCCTGTTGTTCTATGTTGACACGAGAAAAAAATTTGAAAGCAATAAGAGGCAATGGATATCGTTTCGTCCCCAAAGGTGGGACGTTCCCTACCAAAAACCATCATGCTTGTTGTGAGAAGCTCTGGTTTGTGAAAAACATATACCCAATCCTGCCCAAATGGGAAAAAAATTTCAACCAGGGCATGTTGATGCCGCTCCATGATGGCATGCCAAGTTTCATGAATTTCAGACGAGTTTTGGATTTACTAGAATTTAAAAACCAGGCATCTCAATGTTTTGCCGGCAATCAACGGTGCCCTGGTGTTTGAAATCCATTCCCATTTCTTGCATGGGACCTAAGCATGCACCAAAGGACACAAATTTGATTTTTCAACCAATTTATATGCACTGGAGCATGTGCATGTAGTTTAAATTTGAATTATGCACATAAAATGCACTGAAAACTCAGTTAATGCATAAAACTGTCCAAACGAACCCCGAAAAATCACAAAAAAATCACACAACACTCCTGTTGTTCTATGTTGACACGAGAAAGAAATTTGAAAGCAATAAGAGGCAATGGATATCGGTTCGTCCCAAAGGTGGGACGTTCCCTACCGAAAACCATCATGCTTGTTGTGAGAAGCTCCGGTTTGTGAGAAGCATATACCCAAACCTGCCCCAAATGGGAGAAAAATTGTACCACGGCATGTTGATGCCACTCCATGATAGCATGCCAAGTTTCATGAATTTCAGACGAGTTTTGAATTTACTAGAATTTAAAAACCAGGCATCTCAATGTTTTGCCGGCAATGAACGGTGCCCCGGTGTTTGAAATTCATTCCCATTTCTTGCATGGGACCTAAGCATGCACCCAAGGACACACATTTGATTTTTCAACCAATTTATATGCACTGGAGCATGTGCATGTAGTTCAAATTTGAATTATGCACATAAAATGCATTGAAAACTCAGTTAATGCATAAAACTGTCCAAACGAACCCCGAAAAATCACAAAAAATCACACAACACCCCTTTTGTTCTATGTTGACACGAGAAAGAAATTTGAAAGCAATAAGAGGCAATGGATATCGTTTCGTCCCCAAAGGTGGGACGTTCCCTACCGAAAACCATCATGCTTGTTGTGAGAAGCTCCGGTTTGTGAGGAACATATACCCAAACATGCCCCAAATGGGACAAAATTTGTACCACTGCATGTTGATGCCGCTCGATGATAGCATGCCAAGTTTCATGAATTTCAGACGAGTTTTGGATTTACTAGAATTTAAAAACCAGGCATCTCAATGTTTTTCCGGCAATCAATGGTGCCCCGGTTTTTGAAATTCATTCCCATTTCTTGCATGGGACCTAAGCATGCACCAAGGATCTTGGCAACAATTTGGCAAGGTGCTCCTCCAAGATCTGGGGGTCGGCACAAATTGCAGCAATGGCGACCTCATCCGCGCGTGCGGCCGCGATTTGCTTCTCCGCTGCCAAATGCTCCTTGAGGTCCTGGCTATACTGCGGGCACCACGGCTTAGGCCGGCACTTATTTGGTGGAGGGGTCGGTGATTTGGGTGGAAGGTGTCGCGCTCGCGCCGGCGGTCGGGGCATGTGGGATGTGGAAGGAGGTGGAGGATGGGGGTCGGGTGTGGATTACCTGCCTGGATAGAGGAGGCCGAGCAGCGTGAAGGAGGGTCGCCGGCGAGGAGGCGGCGGCACTGCAAGCAAGGAGTGAAGGTTTCAACTTGGAAAGGAAGGCGGAAAGAGGGGAAATGTGGCTTTTGGTAAGGGGAGGGGGCGGGGAGGTAGATATTTCTGCAGAAGCCGAAAACTTGGAATCGCTTCTGCCAAAAAACTGGCGCGCAAAGTGTCATCAGACACGGTCCCTTATTCAGTACTGTGCACGATATGTGGACATCACAAAGGATTCAGATAGCTTAACCCGTGTGTGATGAGTTTGAATGCCAAGAGTTTTGGTTCGAATTTCCATGGTTACAGTGGTCATCCACGTCATTGCATAATTTGGGTACACAAAGGAGACTACAACACACCCACACTTCTTAATCGAGCAAGTTCAGCAATTAAACAGAGCTAGCTGACCTAAACATTACTCTAACAAATTAAAGACCGGCGCTCTTAATTAAAGAAAACATAGAGTACTACTACGGCTGTTGCTCGTCGATCTCCACCGCCGCCTCCATGTCCAGCTCGCGCCCGACGGTCTCCTGGGGAAGGGGCTCCATGGCATCCATCGCACCATACTCAGCAAGCATCTCGCCATCCGTGTCCGCCATCTCTTTGGAAAAGGCCGCCACGAGCTGGGCATGGGCGGACGCGATCTGGGCTTGGACGGGCTCCATCGTCGCAAGGTACGCTGCGGAGGAACGGACGGCTGCTCGAACGCTCTCCGCGATTGCCAGCTCTTCGGCCGTGGGTTGAAGACCGTTGTCGAAGAAGCTTCGTTCGATTTGTGCGGTGACTTCCAGGAGCTGGGCGTGGGCGGCCTCGACATAGTCGTGGGAGGCCTCCATCAGGGCTAAGGCTGCCGCTGCGGAACGGACAGCTGTTGTGCCGCTCTCGCTAGTTTCTATCCCCGAGGCAGATGTTGCTGCCGCGACCTGAGAAGCAACAGCGGCCGTTTGGGCTGCCTTTGCCGCCCGATCGCAAATTGCGGCCACGCTCATGCACCTTGTTAGCATGCGCATGCTGGCTACGGCCGCGCTCTCGCCGGAGTGGGCCATTGAAGTTGCCCTCACGACACGGGTCCACGCGCCCATCTTTCACCGGCGACGATTGAACAGTGAAATGATATTTGGGGAGCGAGCTAGTGTGTTTGAGACGCCGGCTGTGGACTGTAGCCGACGTACCTTCTCTCGTAAGCCATAGGCGTACTGTACAACGATGGTGCTCCAAGATATTTTGTACTACATCTCACACGGTTGCTGATAATAAACTGTGTGCGATCTACTTGATTTTTCATCTTGATTTGAATTACATAATGGGGTCACAGCGGCAATGGATGGTGTTTGAATTGCTAAACCTTTTATCTAGAGTGAACATGCAACTATATGTGTGTCGTAAAAGAATTGTAAATATTCAGGGTTCGTTTGAACATTTTATACATTAAATTGGTTTTCTAGCCATTTCAGGTGAACAATTCAAATTTGAACTACATGCACATGCTCCAGTGCATATAAATTGGTTGAAAAATCAAATATGTGTCCTTGGGTGCATGCTTAGGTCCCATGCAAGAAATGGGAATGAATTTCAAACACCAGGGCACCGTTGATTGCCGGCAAAACATTGAGATGCCTGGTTTTTAAATTCTAGTAAATCCAAAACTCGTGTGAAATTCATGAAACTTGGCATGCTATCATGGAGCGGCATCAACATGCCGTGGTACAAATTTTGTCCCATTTGGGGCAGGTTTGCGTATATGCTTCTCACAAACCGGAGCTTCACACAACAAGCATTATGGTTTTCGGTTGGGAACGTCCCACCTTTGGGGACGAAACGATATCCATTGCCTCTTATTGCTTTCAATTTTTTTCTCGTGTCAACATAGAACAACAGGAGTGTTGTGTGATTTTTTGTGATTTTTCAGGGTTCGTTTGGACATTTTAATGCATTAACTGACTTTTCAATGCATTTTATGTGCATAATTCAAATTTGAACTACATGCACATGCTCCAATGCATATAAATTGGTTGAAAAATCAAATCTGTGTCCTTGGGTGCATGCTTAGGTCCCATGCAAGAAATGGGAATGAACTTCAAACACCGGGGCACCGTTGATTGCCGGCAAAACATTGAGATGCCTGGTTTTTAAATTCTAGTAAATCCAAAACTCGTCTGAAATTGATGAAACTTGGCATGCTATCATGGAGTGGCATCAACATGCCGTGGAACAAATTATGTCCCAATTGGGGCAGGTTTGGGTATATGCTTCCCACAAACCGGAGCTTCTCACAACAAGCATGATTGTTTTCGGTTGGGAACGTCCCACCTTTGGGGACGAAACGATATCCATTGCCTCTTATTGCTTTCAATTTTTTTCTTGTGTCAACATAGAACAACAGGAGTGTTGTGTGATTTTTTGTGATTTTTCGGGGTTCGTTTGGACAGTTTTATGCATTAACTGCGTTTTCATTGCATTTTATGTGCATAATTCAAATTTGAACTGCATGCACATGCTCCAGTGCATATAAATTGGTTGAAAAATCAAATATGTGTCCTTCGGTGCATGCTTAGGTCCCAGGCAAGAAATAGGAATGAATTTCAATCACCGGGGCACCGTTGAACGCCGGAAAAATACTGATATGCCTGGTTTTTAAATTCTAGTAAATCCAAAACTCCTCTGAATTTCATGAAACTTGGCATGCTATCATGGAGCAGCATCAATATGCCGTGGTACGAATTTTGTCCCATTTGGGGCAGGTTTGGGTATATGCTTCTCAGAAACCGGAGCTTCTCACAACAAGCATGATGGTTTTCGGTAGGGAACGTCCCACCTTAGGGGACGAAACGATATCCATTGCCTCTCATTGCTTTCAATTTTTTTTCTCGTGTCAACATAGAACAACAGGAGTGTGTGTGATTTTTTGTGATTTTTCGGGGTTCGTTTGGACCTTTTTATGCATTAACAGAGTTTTCAATGCATTTTATGTGCATAATTCAAATTTGAACTACATGCACATGCTCTAGTGCATATAAATTGGTTGAAAAATCAAATTTGTGTCCTTGGTGCATGCTTAGGTCCCATGCAAGAAATGGGAATGAATGTCAAACACCGGGGCACCGTTGATTGCCGACAAAACATTGAGATGCCTAGTTTTTAAATTCTAGTAAATCCAAAACTCGTCTGAAATTCATGAAACTTGGCATGCTATCATCGAGCGGCATCAACATGCCGTGGTACAAATTTTGTCCCATTTGGGGCAGGTCTGGGTATATTCTTCTGATAAACCGGAGCTTCTCACAACAAGCATGATGGTTTTTAGTAGGGAACGTCCCACCTTTGGGGACGAAACGATATGCATTGCCTCTTATTGCTTTCAATTTTTTTTCTCGTGTCAACATAGAACAACAGGAGTGTTGTCTGATTTTTTGGGGTTCGTTTGGACATTTTTATGCATTAACTGCGTTTTCAATGCATTCTATGTCCATAATTCAAATTAGAACTACATGCACGTGCTCCAGTGCATATAAATTGGTTGAAAAATCAAATCTGGGTCTTTGGGTGCATGCTTAGGTCCCATGCAAGAAATGGGAATGAATATCAAACACCGGGGCACCGTTGATTGCCGGCAAAACATTGAGATGCCTGGTTTTTAAATTCTAGTAAATCCAAAACTCATCTGAAATTCATGAAACTTGGCATGCTATCATGGAGTGGCATCAACATGTCGTGGTACAAATTATGTCCCATTTGGGGCAGGTTTGGGTATATGCTTCTCACAAACCGGAGCTTCTCACAACAAGCATGATTGTTTTCGGTAGGGAACGTCCCACCTTTGGGGATGAAATGATATCCATTGCCTCTTATTGCTTTCAATTTTTTTGTGTCAACATAGAACAACAGGAATGTTGTGTGATTTTTTGTGATTTTTCGGGGTTCGTTCGGACATTTTTATGCATTAAATGAGTTTTCAATGCATTTTATGTGCATAATTCAAATTCAAACTACATGCACATGCTCCAGTGCATATAAATTGGTTGAAAAATCAAATATGAGTCCTTGGTGCATGCCTAGGTCCCATGCAAGAAATGGGAATGAATTTCAAACACCGGGGCACCGTTGATTGTCGGCAAAACATTGAGATTCATGGTTTTTAAATTCTAGTAAACCCAACACTCGTCTGAAATTCATGAAACTTGGCATGCTATCATGGAGCGGCATCAACATGTCGTGGTACAAATTTTGTCCCTATTGGGGTAGGTTTGGGTATATGCTTCTCACAAACCGGAGCTTCTCACAACAAGCATGATGGTTTTCGGTAGGGAACGTCCAAACTTTGGGGACAAAACGATATCCATTGCCTCTTATTGCTTTTAAATTTTTTTCTTGTGTCAACATAGAACAACAGGAGTGTTGTGTAATTTTTTGTGATTTTTCGAGATTCGTTTGGACATTTTTATGCATTAACTGACTTTTCAATGCATTTTATGTGAGTAATTCAAATTTGAACTACATGCACATGCTCCAGTGCATATAAATTGGTTGAAAAATAAAATATGTGTCCTTGGGTGCATGGTTAGGTCCCATGAAAGAAATGGGAATGAATTTCAAACACCGGGGCACCGTTGATTGCCGGCAAAATGTTGAGATGCCTGGTTTTTAAATTCTAGTAAATCCAAAACTCGTCTGAAATTCATGAAACTTGGCATGCTATCATGGAGCGGCATTAACATGTCGTGGTACAAATTTTTTCCCATTTGGGGCAGGTTTGGGTATATGCTTCTCACAAACTGGAGCTTCTCACAACAAGCATGATGGTTTTCGGTAGGGAACGTCGCACCTTTGGGGACGAAACGATATCCATTGCCTCTTATTGCTTTCAAATTTTTTTCTCGTGTCAACATAGAACAACAGGAGTGTTGTGTGATTTTTTGTGATTTTTCGAGATTCGTTTGGACATTTTTATGCATTAAATGAGTTTTCAATGCATTTTATGTGCATAATTCAAATTCGAACTACATGCACATGCTCCAGCGCATATAAATTGGTTGAAAAATTAAATTTGTGTCCTTGGTGCATGGTTAGGTTCCATGCAAGAAATGGGAATGAATTTCAAACACCGGGGCACTGTTGATTGCCGACAAAACATTGAGATGCCTGGTTTTTAAATTCTAGTAAATCCAAAACTCGTCTGAACTTCGTGAAACTTGGCATGCTATCATCGAGCGGCATCAACATGCCGTGGTACCAATTTTGTCCCATTTGGGCAGGTTTGGGTATATGCTTCTCATAAACCGGAGCTTCTCACAACAAGCATGATGGTTTTCGGTAGGGAACGTCCCACCATTGGGGACGAAATGATATCCATTGCCTCTTATTGCTTTCAATTTTTTTGTCGTGTCAACATAGAACAACGGGAGTGTGTGTGATTTTTTGAGATTTTTTGGGGTTCGTTTGGACATTTTTATGCATTAACTGCGTTTTCAATGCATTTTATGTGCACAATACAAATTCGAACTTCATGCACACGCTCCAGTGCATATAAATTGGTTGAAAAATCAAATATGTGTCCTTTGGTGCATGCTTAGGTCACATGCATGAAATGGGAATGAATTTCAAACACCGGGGCACCGTTGATTGCCAGCAAAACATTGAGATGCCTGGTTTTTAAATTCTAGTAAATCCAAAACTCGTCTGAATTTCATGAAACTTGGCATGCTATCATGGAGCGGCATCAACATGTCGTGGTACAAATTTTGTCCCATGTGGGGCAGGTTGGGGTATATGCTTCTCACAAACCGGAGCTTCTCACAACAAGCATGATGGTTTTCGGTAGGAAACGTCCCACCTTTGGGGACGAAACGATATCCGTTGCCTCTTATTGCTTTCAAATTTTTTCTCGTGTCAACATAGAACAACAAGAGTGTTGTGTGATTTTTTCATGATTTTCGGGGTTCGTTTGGACATTTTATGCATTAACTGAGTTTTCAATGCATTTTATGTGCATAATTCAAATTTGAACTACATGACATGCTCCGTGCATATAAATTGGTTAAAAAATCAAATCTGTGACCTTGGGTGCAAGGTTAGGTCCCATGCCAGAAATGGGAATGAATTTCAAACACCGGGGCACTGGTGATTGCAGTCAAAACATTGAGATGCCTTGTTTTTAAATTCTAGTATATCCAAAACTCATCTGAAATTCATGAAACTTGGCATGCTATCATGGAGCAGCATCAACATGCCGTGGTACAAATTTTGTCCCATTTGGGGTAGATTTGGGTATATGCTTCTCACAAACCGGATCTTCTCACAACAAGCATGATGGTTTTCGGTAGGGAACGTCCCACCTTTGGGGACGAAACGATATCCATTGTCTCTTATTGCTTTCAATTTTTTTCTCGTGTCAACATAGAACAACAGGAGTGTTGTGTGATTTTTCGTGATTTTTCGGGGTTCGTTTGGACATTTTTATGCATTAGCTGAGTTTTCAATGCATTTATGTGCATAATTCAAATCTGAACTAGATGCACATGCTCCAATGCATATAAATTGGTTGAAAAATCAAATATGTGTCCTTGGGTTCATGCTTAGGTCCCATGCAAGAAATGGGAATGAATTTCAAACACCAGGGCACCGTTGATTGCCAGCAAAACATTGAGATTCCTGGTTTTTAAATTCTAGAACATCCAAAATTCTGTTAACCATTCACGTGACGCCACGTGTCTTAGTTTTAATGGCTGTAGGAGGTGCCATGAGGACAGTTGCTTGACCTTGAATGAACGGGAGGCGTGCGAGCATCGTCCGGTGCGCAGGCTGACCGAGAGGCGTGCAAGCTGTCCTTGAGTGCGCAGGCTCACCGGGAAGCGTGCGAGCTGTACGCTGCGCAGGCTCACTGGGAAGTGAGCCCTTTCACTTCCATGGCCGCCCGCCTTGCTCGCATCCTCTCCATTAAAGCCGCAGCTTAATTCGTTTTAGTTAGAACACATGTATGCAAACCGACAGATTTCCCAGGAAGCCAAGAGAAAATGTGCAGCGAGGGGGTCATTTGAGAAAATTTGTAGTACTAATACAACTGTCATGTCAAATTTTGGAAAATTTCAGGGGTCATTTGACCTTCTAAGATATTTAAGTGATTTTCTAGCAATTTAGTGACCGTAATTGAAATTTCAACTACATGTACATGCAACAGCTAACCATAACGGTTTGAAAAGTCATATTTTGTGTACTTGTGTGCGATTTAATTCCATGTGCAGTAAATTGGAAGGAATTTTCAAACATATTGGTCTAACAGCTATGACACAATTAAGCATGGAGTGCCGTGGCATTTAAATTCCAAAAAATTTAAAAAATATAAGAAACACATGAAACCATTATTGATGTAATGTCATGCCACCAAGATGATGTGGTGAAAATTTTGGCATGTTGGATGAAAGTTTGGACACACACCCCTCACAAACCGAAGCAACTCACTAGAAGGCTCGTGGTTCCGAGAGGGAACGATGCATGTTTGATGACGAATGGGAGATAGCTTCCTCTTACGGCCTTCAAATTTTTTCTACGTGTAACATGCACTAATAGAACTGTCATGTCAAATTTTGGAAAATTTCAGGGGTCATTTGACCTTTTGAAGACATTTAAGTGATTTTCTAGCCATTTAATGACCTTAATTCAAATTAGAACTAGATGTACATGCAACGGCTAACCATAATGGTTTGAAAAAAAAATCATATTTGTGTACTTGTGTGTGATTTAATTCCATGTTAAGTGAATTTGAAGGAATTTTCAAACATATTGGTCTAAAGGCTATGACTCAATTAAGCATGGAGTGCCATGGCATTTAAATTGCAAAATATTAAAAAAAATCAGAAACACATGAAACCTTGGTTGATGTAATGTCATGCCACCAAGATGAAGTGGTAAAAATTTGGCATGTTTGACGAAAGTTTGGACACACACCCCTCACAAACCAGAGCAACTCACTAGAAGGCTCGTGGTTCTGAGAGGGAACAATGCATGTTTGATGACGAACGGGAGATAACTTCCTCTTGCGGCCTTCAAATTTTTTCTACGTGTAACGTGCACTAATACAACTATCATGTGAAAAATGGGAAAATTCCAGGGGTCATTTGACCTTTTGAAGACATTTAAGTGATTTTCTAGCAATTTAATGACTGTAATTCAAATTTGAACTACATCTACATGCAACGGCTAACCATAACGGTTTGAAAAATCATATTTGTGTACTTGTGTGCGAGTTAATTCCATGTGCAGTAAATTAGAAGGAATTTTCAAACATATTGGTCTCACGACATGGACACATGCATGGAGTGCCATGGCATTTTAATTCCAAAAAATTAAAAAACGATCAGAAAAACAGGAAACCTTGCTTGATGTAATGTCATGCCACCAAGATGATGTGGTAAAAAAATTGGCCTGTTTGACGAAAGTTTGGACACCCCCTCACAAACCGGAGCAACTCACTAGAAGGCTCATTGTTCCGAGACGGAACAATGCATGTTTGATGACGAACGGGAGATAACTTCCTCTTATGGCCTTCAAATTTTTTTCTACATTTAACGTGCACTAATACAATGTCATATGAAAAGTTGGAAAATTTCAGGGGTCATTTGACCTTTTAAAGACATTTAAGTGATTTTCTAGCCATTTAATGACTGTAATTCAAATTTGAACTACATCTACATGCAATGGCTAACCATAACGGTTTGAAAAATCATATTTGTGCACTTGTGTGCGAGTTAATTCCATGTGCAGTAAATTAGAAGGAATTTTCAAACATATTGGTCTCACGGCATGGACACATGCATGGAGTGCCATGGCATTTTAATTCCAAAAATTAAGAAATGATCAGAAAAACATGAAACCTTGCTTGATGTAATGTCATGCCACCAAGATGATGTGTTAAAAATTGGCCTGTTTGACGAAAGCTTGGACACACACCCCTCACAAACCGGAGCAACTCACTAGAAGGCTCATGGTTCCGAGAGGGAACAATGCATGTTTGATAACGAACGGGAGATAGCTTCCTCTTACGGCCTTCAATTTTTTTTCTACATTTAACATGCACTAATACAGTTGTCATGTGAAAATTTGGAAATTTCAGGGGTCATTTGACCTTTTAAAGACATTTAAGTGATTTTATAGCCATTTAATGACCATAATTCAAATTTGAACTACATCTACATGCAACGGCTAACCATAACAGTTAAAAAAATTATATCTGTGTACTTGTGTGTGAGTTAAAAAATCATCAGACGATGTAAATATCTAGTGTTCAAAAAATAAAATGTAAAGAGCTAGCAAGACAACCGGCCCCCACATGATTGGCACTGTATTTCACGGCTCGAGGTTTGGTAGGTGAGTGGCGGGTGTCATTAATCAGACACGGTTCTGTATTGGAAACCGTCAGCTATTATGTTCACATACGGATTTTGCTGCGGGAATCGTGTGTAATTCAAACTAAAGTACTCGTAAATTCCGGCGATCGGCGTGTGTACTGTTCCCGTCGATCTAGATTCCGGCCGCCAATAAATACTACCTTGCTCACGTCGCCCGCCTGCATTCTCATCTACATCCTCCCCTCACTCGCCCTCCCTCCCCCCTCTCTCTGTCTCTCTCAAATCTCTGCATGGCACCACCGGTCTGCCCACGCGTCGACGAGGAGTCGCCGCCCCCCGAGGACGCTCACTTGAATAGCAGCGATAAGGACCCGTACGCGCCGTCGGACGAGGTTGCACCGGACCCCCCAACTTTGGATTGGTTTTGGGGCCAGTACAATCTTGTCTGTAGAAGTCGCTGCTGCAGGCTGAGAAAGCCAGGCAAGTGGCGTTCAAGAAGGAGATGGCGGAGGAGGAAGCCAGGTACCAGGCGGCCTGTGAAGCCCGTGATGCCACCTGGAAAAAGGAGGCGGCGGTGCTTTGGGGGCGGGTGCGTCCTCGTGCGAAGAAGGTTACGAAGACGGGTACTTCGTGAGGAAGGTCAAAGGCGTTGGGCGCCTCATCGTTGCGTGGAGGTAGGCCGATAAGTTCCAGCGTGCCACCGACGAGGAGCTCCGGTGGGCGCCCAACGAAATGGTAAGATCGTTCGCGCTCGTCCCCCAGCAAGAGGCGGATCGGTACGTCAAGCGCTGCGTGGCGGAGGAGATGGAGTACCGCCTCTGCACTGGGAAGACGCCGCGCACCAGGGAGCTGGTGGCGAGGGGCTGCCGGAATACTGGCCCCAGGAGGGATTATTAGTTTTAGTATTGCTTGTTTTCAATTTTATGCATTGTACATAGTAGTTAAGTATCATCACGTATATGTGATGATATTATATATATATTCTATGATGAACTAATGAACAATTAATATATATATATATATTATGAATTCCATTTTCTATCTATTTTTGTATACTAATTTGAATCTAACTGTTATCGTCCACATATACAGAATGGAAAGCGTATATACACACATTGAAACGGAACATGTAAGAACGGAAAACAGAGTACACACATTGAAACAGAGCAATAAACAGAGCAATACTATGATTGCTATGAATACATGGCTATCCACGTCGAAACGACTCAACAAAATAAAATGCATCCATGAGACCATGACCAGCAGCCCTTGCCTACGGTAGCTGTTGGCTCTGCCTGAACTCGTGCAGGCATTTGTCCAAGCAGTCGACACGCTCGCGCTACATCTGGAGCGCGATCTCGAGCTCCAAGTTGGTTATTTCATCAGAGATAGCCAGCTCGAGGATGCGACGGCCATGTTCCTCTACCGCGCCCAGGTGGACACCTGGGCCAAGGAGGCGGTTGAGCCTACCGGCCAGTGCGTTGGCATCGAGCCGGCCGCGGACAAGGCAAATGACGCGACCCATGCGAACAGCACGGCGGGCGTCTGGTGCAAGTACAGTGCAGAGGGCCTCTGCCCACTCCTGGCGAGGAATGGGGGTACTAATGGGACGTGTACCCAGCTGCGACACCATGTCGACAGCAGGCAAGCGCCAATGGATCCGCTCTTGCTGTGCGGCGTGCCGCGGCTCTCGCTCTACGGCACTCCAACGGTCTCGCCATGCAGTGAGCCGCAACCTATCGGCGCAGATGCACCTAGCTTGCTCTGAGGCGCATATCATGTTGTGCGGCAAGCTACAGCCTGTCGGCGCTGACATGCCTATCTTGATCCGGGGTGCTGATGCGCCATGCGCCAAGGGTCTGCTCAACCCTGGCGATGACGCGCATCACAGCGTCGTCCATCCCGTTGCCGGGGAGCACCTCGGCCTCGACAGGCTATGGCGCCTACTCGTTTTCCTCGTCGACAAGGTTGATGGCAGAGGCGGCGCTTTGGTGGGTTGGCATGCTTGGAAAGGTGGATGTGCTACAGGCTGCGCTTGTTGCCTCCGTGCGTCGCGCGCCGCCTAGGTTTATGCGCAATATCTCTGGGTGGCCGGAAACAGGTGAGGAAATGGCAGAAAATGGTGGCGTGTTCATAAAACACCGTCAATTAATGGAAACTTAGCATATAAGGAACATCGAGCTAGCATAAGAAGTAGATGATGATCAGATGAACACGGACCACACTAGGGAACCTGTCGGTGATGAATTCATCAATCGCAAATGGTTGTATACTAGCAAGCGTTTTCCCACAACACACACGGCTTATTGCATCACAAACAGGTCAGATGGATCAACTATATGCCATGTATCGCACATTGTCAAAAAGGAATGCGGCAGACCTTCTTTAACGTGTGTTAAAATAATAATAAAAATAAAAAACAAGGACCTCAAGGTTAATTTAACTGATGGGATGGATCATAGAGGCCATTTAGTTTGACCTATATGACCCATCCTATCAGTTAATTTAACATCAAGACAACTTCCCATCTAGTCACCCATCTGATGGCTGCTCCAGCCTAAGCATAGTTAACTTGAGAGTTCTCTTAGATGAGCTATTGGTGGAACAGCTAGTCCTTGCTGATATAGCATGCCTCTTCGCATCCTTATTGCGTGCCCGGATGACCGCCCATCGTCCAATGGCTAATAGACGTTGTGTTGACAGAGCATATCACATATTCCTTATTACAAGCAATCGTTTGTGTTATTATTGGTCTTCGCACAGATTTGTGATTATAGACCTGTTTGCCGCGTATCACACACATCTTGTTATATTGAACCGTTTATGTTCTCTTGTCTCAACACAAACAGTTCATCCGAGTGAACTGCATGCCGTATATCACACACACCTTGATCTGGCAGACCGTTTCTTTTGTGTTGCCTAACCACAAACAGTTCATCCGAGTGAACCGTATGTTGTATATCGCACACACCTTCATCTGGCTGCCCGTTTCTTTTGTTCCTCCTCATCGCAAACAGTTAATTGCACTGAACTGTATGCCCTGCATCGCACACGCAACTAAAATTGAAACCGTGTTTGATGCATCTGTCATCGCAAACGTTTTGCACCTTTTTTGACAGTTTTTTACACCACCGTTTGCGATTATTGCATCGCACACAGTTTCGTCGAAGGGTCTCTGATCGTAGTGTCGCATTAGCAGCATCCTGTAGTAGTGCTATAGCAGATTATTTTGATCTCTTCCTAATGGCCAAGGGTGTCAAGGTACCTAAACATTCCTCATTTTCCTCAAATGAAGATGACTCTGATGAAAACATGACCCCTAGCTACTCAAATGAAGACATTAGACGTCTTCAAATGTCGTTCATTGTGCTTTAGAGTCATTACGATACCCTCTCTTCTGATCATGAGAATATTTCCCACGATTATCTTCAAAGGAAGCAAGAGCACTAGAAGCTAAGAGCGTGTGATGATGATCTTCGAACTTAAAATGATTCACTTCTTGCTCAACAGATCAGTACCGCCCAGTAATAGATTGTGCCACCTTGCTTAAAATGCCTTGAGTGTGGTAATGCTATATCTTCTGCTGAATGTTCAAATGCATCTAAAACTGCAATATATTCAACTATTGATGTGGTAACTAACCCCTCTTCTAAGGAAACCACTACTATTATTGATGAGAATGCTAGGTTGAAGACATTGATTGAAACATGCATGTACAAAAGCCTCAAAGGGGTTCAAACTCTATGTGATGTCCTCAAGAAGCAGATCTTGAACCGAAACCCTAGGAAAGAGGGTGTTGGTTTCGAGGGGAGAATGAATGTTGATGGATCTTACTGGAAGCCTGAGCAGTACCCCAAACAACTTGGGTTGCTGCAAAGGAACCTCTAGTGGATCCATTCACATTATCTGGCTATAACTATGCTAACCCTATCATCATGGATGAGTCATTTGACTCCAACTATAAACTTTTTAAAAATCAGAATGGTAAAGTGTTTGCTAGGTTCATTGGGACTAACTTCAGGAATAGTTCTCCTATGAAGAAGATATGGGTTCCCAAAAGTCTTCTTGAAAAGCTTCTTGTGAATGTCATCACGACACCACCAGGGAAGAAGACAAACCCTAGACGAGAGGCTTCATATGGCCGAAAGTCTTCATACAAATAGAGGACCTCATATGGTCACCCTAATGCCAATGTTTTGCAGGGAAACTATGGTCAGGCTCATGAATATGAGCATTGCTCTTCGAACCATTATGTTCACAAATTGAAGAACTTTTCTACTTATTCATTTGAGTACTACTCACCACCTACGGAACTATTTGCTAGGGCTTCAAATCCAAAATTCTCAGATGTTGCACTTAGACTCAGTGCTTCTAAGCCACCCCTTCAGATGCGGGTGGTTAAGAAGAATTAACTTCTCTTGCAGGGTCGGGTCTCAAGCCGAAATGCATTGGTTCCTGAAGACAATGTTGGGGACCAGAGAAAGCTTGTTGGGTGCAAGCTAAAATGGCCAAATGGTCTTACTATCTGTTTCTTCCATGGATTTCTTGATGATCATCATGTGATATCCTCCAAGAAACTTACTTTTCATGAAAGTATTTGTCGTCAAATGTTTGTACTTCACAATTCTCTTGGTGAAGCCTATCCTACTAACTGCAATGTAGGGTACACTCTCAAAAGCTACTAAATGGATCCTGGATAGTGCTTGTACCAACCATATGACTGGTGACCGAAGCTTATTGATGGACTCAACCTTACGTCCTTCCACACAAAGTCATATTACATTTGCTGACACTCAAAAAGCAAGGTATTGGGTCTTGGTAGGGTTGCAATCTCAAAGGATCGGCACATGGATAAAGTGATGCTTGTAGAATCCCTTGGATTCAACCTAATGCCAGTCTTAATGCTTTGTGATATTGATATGATTATCCTTGTGCTTATGGCTTATAACAAAACTCAAGTCTTCAAAGGTTATCAAAGAGGTGACTTCTCTATGGTAGATTTCTCCACAGGAACATAGCTAGCCACATGTCTTATAGCAAAAGCTTATGAGTGTTGTCTTTGGCATCGAAGGCTAGGGCATGCTGGCATGAGGAACTTGCACACCCATGTGAAGAAGAAGCACATCATTGGGATCTAGGGTGTAAAGTTCAAGAAGGATCATCTGTGTGGAGCTTGTGAAGTCGGGAGGATGACTAGGGCCAAGCATCCCTCAAAGAAAATCATGACGACTACACGTCCCTTCGAGCTGTTGCACATGGAATTATTTGGCCCTACTCACTACTCTACCCTTACTACTATTGCACATCTCTGTGGCTTCTCAATTGTTGATGATTCTCGATACACTTGGGTGCACATAATCTTGTATAAGACTGAAGTGCATGATGTCTTTAGACGATTCGCCAATAGTGCCATGACCAACTGTGGTGTCAAGATCAAGCACATTAGGAGTGACAATGGCACCGAGTTCAAGAACATTGGGCTCGACACCTACCTTGATGTACTAGGCATCACCCATGAGCTATCTGCTCCATACACTCCTTAGTAGAATGGCGTCGTGGAGCGTAAGAACAGAACTCTCATTGAGATGGCCTGTACTATGATTGACGAATACAAGAGGCATGCAGCCATTGATACTGCATGCCACATCATCAACATAGTATATCTTCACAAGTTCTTGAAGAGACATCATATGAGCTAATCACTGGTAAGAAGCCAAATGTAAGTTATTTCAATGTCTTCGGTGCTAGCTAGGTGTTGGATAAGAGATATACATCACACTTCCAAATTTGCACCGAAAGCACATGGGGGTTTTATGCTTGGCTATGGAAAGCATTCACACGCCTATAGAGTCTTCAACCTCTTTCACCATAAAGTGGTTGAAACTAAAGATGTGTGGTTCGATGAGACTAGCGGCTCGCTAAGAGAGCACCCGCGTAATGTGCTAGATGAAATGACTCCTAGTGAATCCATCAAGCTGATGGGTACTACCAAAATCATACCCACCAAGGAAGAAGGAGATGATACCTAGTCCTGTCCAGCATGAAGACAATGCCCAGCCTAAAGATAATGCTAAAACCGAAGACAATGCTGCTATCAATGAAGACAATGGTCAGCCACAACAAAGTCTTTGCCCCGTTCACCCTCGTGTGGACAATGGAGTTCAAATTGATAAGATTCTTGACAACATCAATGCACCAGGCCCTCTCACCCATTCCAGAGCCACACATCTAGCAAACTTTTGTGGGCACTTATATTCGTCTCCATATCTGAACCCATAAAAGTTGATGAAGCTTTCATGGAACCTGGATGGATTCAAGCTATGCAAGAAGAGCGTCAATAGTTTGAGCTCAGTAATGTGTGGGAGCTAGTCAAATGACCTAATCCATGCAAGCACAACATCATTGGCACCAAATAGATCTATGATACGTCTCCAATGTATCTATAATTTTTTATTGTTCCATGCTATTATATTATCATTGTTGGATGTTTTACAATCATTTTATAGCAACTTTATATCATTTTTTGGGACTAACCTATTGACATAGTGCCCAGTGCCAGTTGCTCTTGTTTGCTTGTTTTTTACTTCGCAGAAAAACCAATAGAAAACGGAGTCCAAACACAGCGAAACTTTTTGGAGATTTTTTCGAACTAGAAGACACAAGATGGGCTCAAGAAGTACCAGAGGGGTGCCCCGAGGGGGTCACAACCCACCTGGGCACGCTTGGAGGCCCAGGCGCACCCATGTGGGTTGTGCCCACCTCGGTGGCCTCCCACACTGCCTCTTCGCCCTATAAATGGCCAAATATTCCAAAAAACCTCAGGGTAACCATAGATCAAAATTTCTGCCGCTGCAAGCCTCTGTTGCCAAAAAACCAATTGGGAGCCTGTTCCGGCACTCCGCTGGAGGGGGAAATCATCATCGGTGGCCATCTTCATCATCCCGTCGGCGACCATGATGAGGAGGGAGTAGTCCACCCTCGGGGCTGAGGGTTTGTACCAGTAGCTATGTGTTTAATCTCTCTCTCTCTCTCGTGTTCTTGAGATAGCACGATCTTGATGTATCGCGGGCTTTGTTAATATAGTTGGATCATATGGTGTTTTCCCCTCTCTATCTTGCTGTGAATTGAGTTTTCCCTTTGAGATTTTATTTTGTCGGATTGAATACTTTTATGGATTTGAGAGAAGTTGATGTATGTCTTGCTATGAATACCCATGGTGACAATGGGGTATCATATTGATTCACTTGATATTTGTTTTGGCACTCAACTCGCGGATTCCCGAGGTGACATTGGGGTAATCTATGCATAGGGGTTGATACATGTTCTCGTCTTTGTTTCTCCGGAAGAAATCTTGGGGCACTCTTTGAGGTTCTTTATGTTGGATTGAGTATTATGAATCTGAATTTATTTTGGTGTTATTTTAGTACGTACTCTTGATAGATCGATCAGAAAGAATAACTTGTGTTATTTTAGTACGAACTCTTGATAGATCGATCAGAAAGAATAACTTGGTGTTATTTTAGTATGAACCCTTGGATAGATCGATCGGAAAGAATAGATACAAACAATTTCTTCTTATGTTCTCCACTAGATAGGAATTTGGAGTGATTCTTCATCGCACGTTGAGGGATGGTTATATGATCCAATTAGATTAGCATTGTTGAGAGATTGCACTAGCGAAAGTACGGACCCTATGCCTCATTTTTAAGCATTGCAATACCGTTTGTGCTCACTTTTGTTACTTGCTACCTTGCTTTTTTTTATTGTTCCTATCACAAAAATCCATGTCTACTATCATTACTACACTTGTATCACCATCTCTTCGCCGAACTAGTGCACCTATACAAATTACCAGTGTATTTGGTGTGTTGGGGACACAAGAGACTTCTTATTATTTGGTTGCAGGGTTGTTTGAGAGAGACCATCTTAATCCTATGCCTCCCACGGAATTATAAACCTTAGGTCATCCACTTGAGGGAAAATTGCTACTGTCCTACAAAACTCTGCGCTTGGAGGCCCAACACGTGTCTACAAGAAATAAAGTTGCATAGTAGACATCAAGCTCTTTTCTGGCACCGTTGCTAGGGAGGTGAGTGCTTGAAGGTATATCTTTAGATCTTGCAGTCGAATCTTTTAGTTTATTGTTTTATCACTAGTTTGGTTTATAAAAGAAAACTAAAAGTGGAATTGAGGTGGCATCATATTGTTCATCTTTATAACTCGCAGAGTGGCCCGCGCATACACGCGGGCTAGTATGTAAAAATGTTAGGTTAAATGAAGATAATATTTGATTGTCATGTCAGTTAGTCATGAATTGGCATTTTTCAGGTTAAACGAAAAATCTACCTTCAGGCTTTGCGAAATGTTGAGAAGGCCCGTTCAAGTCAAATTGTTCAGGATCGATCTATGGCCCAAAAATCATGTTTGTGGTATGGGTCATGAAATGGCAAAAGACCCATTACGGCAAAGAAAATTTATTCATGTCTAATATATGGGTTATGGGTTGTTTTTCAAGAGAAGTTTGTACGCAATAAATTCAAGTCGGAATATGAACCACTGGTATTGGCTAGGTTTTATTTTATATGATTGAATGGATATATTCATTCATAGCTAATTTAGTCTAAACACACGTATTTTTGTGGGGAAATTTTTCAATATATTCATCACATGTCATGGCACTATAAATGTGTCAAAAACGTCTTACATTTTGAAACGGAGGGAGTAGAAAATATGTGCACGGGTGAGAATTTAACAGTTATATAAGCAACATGTTAATCATTATTTGTTATGAGAACACTATTATTTGGTTTGTGCAAACAATTTTGGATTCAAATGTGACAATAATTATGAATATGAGTATTTTGCCAATAAATTTTGTTTCAGATATGTTAGCTTTTGTCATTGATATTTAAATGTAAAACATATGTTATGCATGAATCACGTACCTAATTTATCATGCATATTTCGTGTATACTATTGAGAAATTCTATTTTCCCAAATGTGATCTAAGTTTCCTAATTACTCAATTTGCAGAAGGTGCATATTTGCCTGTTCATAAGTTGGCCGTTTGAAATTCCCTTTTCATGCTTAATACATATATATCCTTGAAAAAATGCTTATATTACAATAATACGAATATTATTATGCAATGTTAAAAAATAATTTTAGTGACTTGCTACAGTAGAGAATGGTAAGGTTATTGCATTGATTTATACTAACTTATCTCACGAGTCCTTGTTGAATTTTGTGTGGATGAAGTTTTTAAGATTTAGGGAAACCGTGATACAAAAGGAATTAAGAAGACACAAAAGCTCAAGCTTGGGGATGCCCAAGGCATCCCAAGATAATATTTCAGAAGCCTCAAGCATCTAAGCTTGGGGATGCCCGGTAGGCATCCCACCTTTCTTCATCAACAATTATCGGTTAGTCTCGGTTGAGCCTAAGTTTTTGCTTCTTCACATGATGTGTGCTATTCTTAGAATGTCATTTTATTTTGTTTTTGCTTGATGTTTTAATAAAATACTTAGATCTGAAAGTTTTTAAATAAGAGAGAGTCCACAATTAGCTACCTATTTACTTAACTACTTGCTTGATCTTCAGTTATATCTTTCTGGAGTAGCTTGTCATTTACTCTTGTGCTTCACTTATATCCTATGAGTAAATTTTTGAATGAATTGAATATCATGAAGTTGAAATTATATCATGCCTAGTGGTAGCTTCACATTGGGTTTAGAAAGCGAAATCTTTTGAAGCTTGACAATCACAATATTGGTCATACAAGCAATTCATGAATATTTAGTATAAGGAAGAGAACTTTCACATGCAAATATATTATCTTGGACATCTTCTATGATTTTGAATAAACATTAATTATTTTCAAACTTGAGCAAATTAGTTGAAGTTGGACAAGGAAGACAATGTAATGAGTTATGTCTGGGTATATTTGCATAGAAGTTATATTGTTATGGATCCTCCAACATGTGGTGTTTTCCTAGGATATTTTGCTAGCCAAAAATTCCTACTAAGTAGAGATACTACTTGTGCATCCAAAAACCCTTAAAACCCAGTTTCTTGCCATGATTGTCCACCATACCTACCTATGGATTGAATAAGATCCTTCAAGTAAGTTGTCATCTGTGCATAAAGCAATAAAAATTGCTCCTAAATATGTTTGATCTTTTATTGTTAAGGAAAATTGAGCGTTGTACGAACTTGTGATGGCAAAGTAATAAAAGCGACGGACTGCATAATAAAGGTTGCTATCATAAGGGGCAATATAACATGACGTTCCTTTGCATTAAGAGCTTGGGCATCCAAATAAAAAATGCATGACAACCTCTGCTTCCCTCTGCGAAGGTCATATCTTTTACTTTTCGGTATATACTTTTATGCAAAGAGTCAACTCTATGCATTTCTCATTTAAATCTCAATTATTCTCTAGTTGGAAAGAATCATGTGGTGGGGAAAGATCCAGGCACATATGACCAATAAAATATATTTGATCATGATTTATTATTGTTGACAATTATTTATATGATAAATGAGTTGGGATGCAAAATATTAAGCCCCTATCTTTCTCTATGTTCGATGGATGCCATTTGTTCTAAGAATATGCTTTGAGTACTAGCAATCATGGAAGAATATATGATGATTGAGTATGTGGAGCTCTTACTTAGACTCTGTTGAAAAAGTTGAATTGCAATTGTTTGGTGACTAAGAATATAGGTTGTTGAGTTTCAAGAGAATTCATTGTTTGAACCTTAACATGTGAATTGTTTGCTACTTTAACATTAGAAGTTTTATAAGAAAGAATTATTGTTATGATGCTAGGAAAATTGATTGAAATTATCATTGATCCAACTTATGCACTTTGCTAGCATTCACACTTCATAAATTATTTCTTTTAGCATTTACCTACTCGAGGATGAGTAGGAATTAAGCTTGGGGATGCTGATACGTCTCCAACGTATGTATAATTTATGAAGTATTCATGCTACTATATTATCATTCTTGGATGTTATACAATCATTTTATAGCAACTTTATATAATTTTTTGGGACTAACCTATTGACATAGTGCCCAGTGCTAGTTGTCGTTTTTTGTTTGTTTTTTACATCACAGAAAATCGATACCAAACGGAGTCCAAACACAGCAAAACTTTTTGGAGATTTTTTCTGGACCAGAAGACACCCGGTGGGCCAAAGAAGTACCAGGGGGAGCTCCGAGGGGAGCACAACCCACCAGGGCGCGCAAGGGGGCCCAGGCGCGCCCAGCTGGGTTGTGCCCACCTCGGTGGCCTCCCGCACTGCATCTTCGCCCTATAAATTGCCAAATATTCCAAAAACCCTCGGGGTAACCCTAGATCGGAAGTTCTGCCACCACAAGCCTCTGTAGCCACAAAAAACCAATCGGGAGCCCATTCCAGCACTCCGTCGGAGGGGGAAATCATCACCGGTGGCCATCTTCATCATCCCGGCAGCCACCATGATGAGGAGGGAGTAGTCCACCCTCAGGGCCGAGGGTTTGTACCAGTAGCTATGTGTTTAATCTCTCTCTGTCTCTCTCTCTCTCTCGTGTTCTTGAGATGGCACAATCTTGATGTATCACGGGCTTCGTTAATATAGTTGGATCATTTGGTGTTTCCCCCTCTCTATCTTGTTGTGAATTGAGTTTTGCCTTTGAGATTTCTTTTTATCGGATTGAATACTTTTATGGATTTGAGAGCAGTTGATGTATGTCTTGCTATGAATACCCGTGGTGACAATGGGTATCATATTGATTCACTTGATATGTGTTTTGGCACTCATCTCGCGGATTTGCGAGGTGACATTGGGGTAATCTATGCATAGGGGTTGATGCACGTTCTCGTCTTTGTTTCTCCAGTAGAAATCTTGGGACACTCTTTGAGGTTCTTTATGTTGGATTGAGTATTATGAATTTGAATTTGTTTTGGTGTTATTTTAGAACAAACTCTTGATAGATCGATCGGAAAGAATAACTTGTGTATTTTAGTACGAACTCTTGATAGATCGATCAGAAAGACTAACTTGGTGTTATTTTAGTACGAACTCTTGGATAGATCGATCGGAAAGAATAGATACAAACAATTTCTTCTTATGTTCTCCACTAGATAGGAACTTTGGAGTGATTCTTCATCCCACATTGAGGGATGGTTATATGATCCAATTAGATTAGCATTGGTGAGAGATTGCACTGGCGAAAGTACAGACCCTAGGCCTCATTTTTAAGCATTGCAATACCTTTGTGCTCACTTTTTTTACTTGCTACCTTGCTGTTTTTTATTGTTCCTATCACAAAAATCCATGTCTACTATCATTAGTACACTTGTATCACCATCTCTTCGTTGTATTAGTGCACGTATACAAATTACCATTGTATTTGGTGTGTTGGGGACACAAGAGACTTCTTATTATTAGGTTGCAGGGTTGTTTGAGATAGACCATCTTCATCATACACCTCCCATGGATTGATAAACCTTAGGTCATCCACTTGAGGGAAAATTCCTAGTGTCCTACAAAACTCTGCGCTTGGAGGCCCAGCACGTGTCTACAAGAAATAAAGTTGTGTAGTAGATATCAACGAAGTCAAAAAAGAGCAAGGAAAAGAATATAGTAGGGAATTGTATTACTCGTCGGGTGCAATCGAAAAGGATCTGCCCTCGAGATTCTGCTGGTACTTATAGTGCAGTAGAAGGTCCAAGTCCACCGGCTAAATCTACAAACACAGTATCACATGCTCCACCAGCTGTAGCATACACTTCAACTGTACCGGCATCTCAACGAGTTGTTCGTTCGTTTGCTCCACAACTGGCCAGTTCCCAAGATGCCTTCACACCTAACACTACTTCCGAAGCACTGCTGACACAACAGGACTTGGCAAGACCTGATGAACCTCATGAGCATCAACACCAAGATGGTACCTGACCCAGTCAAGTTGCAGTTGCATGCTCCTTTATATGTACACTTACAGTTTGATGTGCACTAACGCTTTGCATATTCGTTGTTGAACTAGCACCACGGCACAAGCGGGATAATGCTTTACAGATTAACAAAATCTAAAGCAGGAAGAATGGAGATCCATTTTGAGGAAGGTTTAAAAAGGCCACGTGATGCTACAGAGTCAGCCAAGTTAGTATCAGAGGCAGCCGTTGCCGTTAGGTGTCATGCACGTATCCTCCCAACGTGGATCCAGTACATGAATGAGAAAGACGATACCGAGTTTAACACGTTCCTTGACCAATTATCCGTAAGTGATGTTATTCATCGCAATTTTTAATATTGTGTTGCTCTGTCCCATACTTTCTAGCTTCCTCCTAATAAGACTCACATTCTTTTTCAACAGATGAGGTTCAAGTTGGATCCGAAAGATGCTGCAACTAAACAAGCATGCACTCATGTTTTTCAGTCAGCTCTGCAACAGTATCGGTATCACCTTAGAAAAACTCACTTTGAAGGCAAGGGTAACAATGAAATCGCCCAAACATCTCCAGTGGAATATATTACAGATGAAGACTGGACAGCCCTTGTTAAACACTCGTCTGATCCAAAGTATCAGGTAGGGTATATGTATTTGATTAGATCACATATTGAACTTGTATTTACGTATGTGCCTTACAAGTGTATCTTCTTCTAGGCTAACTGTTTGAAGAACAAGACCAACCGTTCTAAAGTGAAATTCCAACAGACAACAGGATCTCGTAGCTATATTGCACACTGCGAGGCTCTTGTAAATAGCTGCTACTTCCTTCTTTTTTTGTGCCATATTATCGTATCTATATTGACTTGTTCCAAATATAGACGAAATCCCATGCGGACCAAAAAGAACCTGAACTAAATGTAGTGCAAATCTTCAAGGATTGCCACACGAGCAAGATGAAGGGCATGAGCACACTAGTTCAAGCCATTGTTGTAAGTCCTTACTCCTCCTGCCTTTGAACTGCTTGTTACTGTGACGTGTTCATTTAACTGCTTGGTTTGCAGCCAATGTCAGTTACTCTGTTCACTTTTATACACAGTTGTCTTAACGTATCATTTCACCTTACATGGTTTAAAAGAGATGAAGGATATTCTTTTGGTCTTGATCTGTAATCTAGTTGTGATGTTCACGTGCCCACACGATCATACAATAGCATGTTTGTTTTATATGTATTTGCCCATGATATGAATGATGTCATACTATGTTCATCCTACTTTAAACCATGTCTCTTTATCCTTACTTGTCAATGAATGTGAGGAAATACATAATACAGTTGGCATGCTACATGGAAATATGTTCTGAAAGTGATTTTATTATGTAGTTTGCACTAAATACATGCTAATGTATTACAGTAGTTCACAAAAATAAGTTATGTATAAATGTGAAACCTACTTCGTTTGTTTTTGTCTCATTAGTAACTTATCTGGTACACTAATCTGCAAGTTCAAACTTTCAGGAAGCTATGGAACAAATGATTGAACAACCACAACCACCTGAAGGTGACGAGGCTACCACAGGCACAATGTCACATCTTGTTGCAGTGCGTCCTTATCTCTCCACTAACAATGCAAAAAGCACCTTCATGCGTAATTCTGGGTTGGTTGTCAAGGTAACCTCGTCCAAATCACCTACTGAACAAAATCTTTCGACTAGACAAACTGATATATTTGTGCCCCAGACATAAGTCCAGTCCCTAATGGGCGTCGTTTCGGAAACAAGAATTGTGGTTGACATATGTCGTCAAGATATGAATGGTTTTGGAAATAGACTATCAGACATGTGCTTCGTTGTTCAAGAGCAATGGCGGGAAAGAGGGGATGATCATGCTGCTCCATCAGATTCTACAGCCTGAAACATTAGCACTCTGGTCAAATGATATGTGCTTCTATACATCTGATGCTGCTTTTATCTGCAAGGACTGTAAACTTTATGCCAAAAGGCCTTTTGTTGTATGGCTGGAATTTATTTTGTTGTGATACATCATTTATCATGCTGCCAAAGGCTGTAGAAATTATGACGCTATTTTTGTATAGTGTAGGTTTATCTTAGTAATGTATTCAGCCGAAAGCTTCGTAGGAGCCCAACGTGCCAACATTCGCTAGGTCCATTCCAATTGGGCTAAAAACGATTATGCGCCATAATTTGCATGTAGCCCACTAAAGATATTTGGGTCTAAATCAACATAAGCTTTCATATTTTTGGTAGGCATGTGCCCCTAGTGGGCCTTTAATAGGCCTAAACATAATTTGGGCCCTCATTAACAATAGGCTGTTAACATGTGTAAATATCTCGAGCCCATAAATAACATGGGCCTTTAATAGGCCAAAAGTGAGATTGGGCCCTGATTGTGCCAAATAACCCACTGGTCATTAGTAGGCCGAAATGTGTCTCAGCTCGTGGTGGCCCATTTACAATGCGGATCGTTCACAGGCCAAAATTCAAACAGGTCGTAAATGCGCTGACCTACTACACGGGCCTTTAACAGGCCGGAAGTTCGGTCGGGCTTGATTAGTATCAGTTTTATATGGGCCGTTAATAGGCCCTATGTGACGTTGGGCCACATATGGCCCGTGGATTTCCTCCGACCTTAACAGGCTGAAAATCACAACAGGCTGGAAGTGGCCCAAATCTATAGTGGGCCTCTAACAGGCCGAATGTCACACATGGCCGAATATGACCCAAATCCTTCACGGTCGTTTATGGGCCGAAAGTTTCAATGGCCAAAAAATGGGCCCAAATGAATTACGACCTTTAACAGGCCGAAAACACACCGGGTCGTAATTCAGCCCAAATACTTAGCGGACTATTAACGGGCCAGAAGTGACCGTGGGCCGCGATGATGAAAAGTTTAGAACGGGTCGTTGACCGGCCGATTGACAATAGTCGTACGGGCCTTAACTATGAATGGGTCGTCTGTAAGCAAGCCGTTAATGGGCCAGCCCGCTAATTTTGACTGGGCCAGCCTTTTAACCTAAATGGGCCGCTGTTGGGCCTTGCCACGTGTCGACGTATCATAGGCGCCTCCTGTCCATTGGGCGGTTGACATCTGTCCTTTTCGGGTGCTGACACGTGGTTGCTATAGCCAATGATAATTTTACACGTGGAAAATCCCCATTGGTCAGGCTGTTAACGGGTTATCGGATCCAAACCAGAACCCGATAGCATAATGATGACCCATTACGTCGGATGCCACGTGTCGGTCACCCTTGACGAAAGCACTTCTATGACGCGTGATTCATCGTCATGGAAGTGGACACTTCCGTGATGATAATTTTGGTAATGTCATGGAACACTTCTACGACTGCACAGGTATGACTATCTTGATTCTCTCATAAAATCATCATGGATATACATGCATGACAGAAAACGTGACCTACTATGACAAACACATATCATCATGGAAGTGTATTTTTTTGTAGTGCGTGCTCGTTGCCGCCGCTCGCTGTCACTGCGTCCACCATGCTCTCCGTGCCTCCCCGATCTGTCCCCGAGCTCCGCCACCTTGTCCCCAACATCCTCACCGAGCCACATGACCGAAAGGGCCCCGAAGCACCGCCCCGACGCCTTCTCCCTCCTTGGTCGCCGGAGATCCACCTCGCCGCCCCGCTCAGCTCCGACCTTCCCCGAGTCCGCTTCGACGCCCGCTGCAACCGCCGTGAGCATCTACGCTGTCTTCCCATCTTCTTTGACTCGTTTGTGCCCTCTAGCCGCCACCGCAACAGAACCGTGAGCACCTCACCGCCGGCCATGTCGTCGGCGTCGACTTAGCCATGCAAGCTCACACCCGAGCTCACCAGCGTGCTCAGAGCTTTCCTACGAACCCGCAGACACCAGCAGCTCCCCCTGTCGTGCACTCTAACACCAAACACGAGCTCGCCAAGCTCCGGCCACCACACTTGTTGTCGCCGTCGTCGTTGCAGTGCACCCAGCTACTGCCGCTTGCTGCAATGGATGCCTGCGCGTCTCGTATATTCCCTTCGCCGGCCATTTAGTCTCCGGAGGAGGAATCCCGAGCGCCACTGCCGCATATGACGTCGCCGGTGTCGACCTGCCGGCCTGTTTGACCATGTTGACCAGGGGTTTGACCACCCCTGGATCACCGATGTGTGGGCCCAGGGCCCTGACTAATTAGTGTTAGGATTAAATTAGTGTTAATTAACTTAGTTAACTAGAGGTGAGACTGATAGATGGGTCCCACTGGCCAGCTTTGACCTGGACCACCTGGGATGACCGCTGACATCACAGTGACATCATGATGATGCGATAATTGATTTCTGGGATTTAAAATAAATTAGAAATGATTTATTTATTTTAGAAAATACCTAAAACTTCTAAAAATCATAGAAATTCAACAATAGATCAGAATGAAATAAATTATATATGAAAAATTATCAGAAAAATGCAAAGAATCTGTTTATGGCATGTTCGTGCATACTTGAACAACTTAAAGCTGCTGTATAAGATAATTTGAATAAATGGCATTTGAAATGTCTTATGTGGAGTTTGAATTTGAATATTGTATTCAAACCAACTCCATTTAAATTGTTGCTAGTTGCATAGCACAAATCATAGCATATTACCATGATATGATCATGCATCATACTTGTTGTATTAGATTGATTGTGTTCCTTCTCTATTGTCGGTGTTTGTCCCCTCTCTGTAGCGGACGATTCTGATGTTGAGATCGATGTCACTAATGAAGAACAGTACTATCTTTAGAAGTGTCAGGCAAGCAAACCCCCTTTGAGCATTCCGATACATTCCCACTCTCTTGTTCTTGCTCTCTTTTACTGCATTAGGACAACAAAAATTCAACTATGACATGTTGCGGTAGTTGAACCCCTTTCCTCTACATGACCTGTCTTTTCCACAGTAAATAGTTGAAACCCACTAGCATGAGTAGCTGTTGTTTGAGCCATGATGTGCATACTCATTCATGCTTGCTTGTTATGCTTGCTATGCTTAGAGTTGTGTCAGGTCTGTTTCATCTAGGATGGATTGGGTTGGTGATGAACATGTCCTACTGATGAGAGCTAAGTATGTGAACACGATTTGGTAAAGGTAGCAATGAGAGGCCATGTAGGAGTACATGGTGGGTTGTCTCAATGAAACCGTCCTCAGGAACTGAGTTCCGTGTATGTGATCCAAGAATAGCTACTACCACACATTGGGCCCTAAAATATGACCCCGCTCGACTTATTAACCCCCATGTCCTCTGTCTAGGAGTTGCAAGTAGTTTTCGGTGTTTGTAGTATGCCGGAGGCCGTGCGTAGCGCTGACCCGAGGGGTGGGTGATGATGCAGTACGAAAGTGGCCAGTGTACCGAGGCACCCATTTGGTGGGTTTGGGAACCCTGCACACAGCATTTGGGGCCGTAGTGGAAACCTTGGTCGGACTTCCTTGCAGATGGAACCCGAATAGGCGATAAACCTGGACTAGAGACTTGTGTGATTAATCAGGTCGTGGTCTACACCCATGTCGGCTTTCGCTTGAAGTCTGTCGAGCACATGTAGTGTGTAGACGCTAAGTGGTGGAAACATGTGTGAAGAAGTACACCCCTGCAGGGTTATATATGATTTATTCGAATAGCCGCATCTGCTGATATGGACTACTTGGAACGCTTACATTGTTCATAGATAACTTGAAGTGGATACTCTAAAATGTGCAAGATAAGTGTGAGTGCTATGGATGGCCTTCTCGTTGGGAGACGGGAGCGGATTCATAGTGGTGTATTGATATGGTGAATATGTGGACTCGTGTGCACCACCTCAAAGAAGTTACTGGTAGTCGTAGTGTAGGATAGCCACGGAGTCAAAGCTGGCTTGCTGCAGTTAAGCTCCCCCCTTGGTTGATACTGATGCATATATACCTAGTTCTGATGTAAGTCTTGGTGGATACTGATGCATATATACCTTGCTTAATTTATGTTTTTGAAGAGAGACTTCAGCCTCACTAGTAGTTCTACGTGGGCTTCGACAATTGGCTTGGGAATCCCAGATAGAGGTCTAGCTCCTTTGGAGGGTCTTGTAGATAGGCAGGCTTTCCAGCCTTCTTCTTTTTAGATGTCTGTACCCAGACATGTTTATGCTTCCGCCTATACTTGTTGCTTGTATGACTTGAATGCTGGGTCATGAGGCCCATGTTTGTAATATCTGGCTCCTCGGAGCCTATTGAATAAATACTTTGAGTCATAGAGGTTTGTTGTGATGCCATGTTGTATTTACACATATCAAGCATATCGTGTGTATGTTATTGAAATGCTTGGTATGTGTGGGATCCGACACCTAGTTGTTTATTCTTGGTAGCCTTCCTTATGAGGAAATGTCTCCTAGTGCTTCCACTGAGCCATGGTAGTTGGCTACTGCTCCAAAACACTTAGGTTGGCCGACATGTATCCTTCTTTGTTCCTGCGTCTGTCCCTTCGGTGAAATTTCACGCGTTGTTCCTTTAAGTCCTTGTAGCTTGCTACAACCTGGGTTCATACGTTGATAACCGACACGTTCATAGCTGGGTTACGTATGCCTATCCCTGTAAGTTTGTGCCCCTTGGGGTCACGAGTAGTCATGTCGGCTCGGGTTCTCTGTCATATGGATGCTAGCGACACAATCATATGCGTGAGCCAAAAGGCGCAAACGGTCCCGGCCTAGGTAAGGCTGCAGCCGTGGGAATACCGTGTGTGAGGCCGCAAAGTGATATGATGCGTTACATGCTAGATCGGTGTGCCTTAGGATTGGGGTCCTGATAGAGTAGCGCCGACACGCTTGTTGGCGCTGCGGCCAAAGAGGCCTCAGCATGCTGTCCTTGAGGCGCAGGCGGCTCCAGGTCCGTCCCCGCGCTCGGCTTCCGCGGCGCGGCTAGGTTGTTTGCCCCTTGGCCAGCTGAGTCCCGGGAGTGGGCACTACTTGAGGCTGCACTGTTGTCGCGGGAAACCACAGCCACCTATGGGACCAGAAGGCCCTTTGCTGGTTCAGCAGGGGGGCATCGCGTTGCATAAAGAGAAGACGAGCATGGGGCAGCACGACAAAGATCACGCAGGCATTTTTACCCAGGTTCGGGCCGCCGTGAGGCGTAAAACCCTACTCTTGCTTTGGTGGATTGATGGTGGAAAGGTGGTGGTGGAGCGTAGTACACTCGCCCGGCAGGGGTTTCCTCAGGGCGGCAGCGGCTACGCGTGTATGGGGGTGTGAGTTATCCAACCTTCTAACCCCTTTCTACGGTTGCCATGGGCCTCCTTTTATAGATCAAGGGGTTACCACAATGGCAAAGTAGTTGATACGTCTCCAACGTATCTATAATTTTTGATTGTTCCATGCTGTTATATTATCAATCTTGGATGTTTTATAACCATTTTATAGTCATCTTATATCATTTTTTGGTACTAACCAATTGACATAGTGCCAAGTGCCAGTTGTTGTTTTCTGCATGTTTTTTACATTGCAGGAAATCAATACCAAACGGAGTTCAAATGCAACGAAACTTCACGAAGATTTTTTCGACCAGAAGACACCCAATGGGCCAAGGCTGCGCCTGGGGGGTGCTCCGAGGGGAGCACAACCCACTAGGGCACGCCAGGAGACCCAGGCGCACCCTGGTGGGTTGTGCCCACCTCGGGTGCCCCTCGGACTGCCTCTTTGCTCTATAAATACCCCCAATATTCCAGAAACTCTAGGGGAGTCGACGAAAATCAATTCCAGCCGCCGCAGAGTCCAGAACCACCAGATCCAATCTAGAAACCATCACGGAGGGGTTCACCACTTCCATTGGTGCCTCTCCGATGATGCGTGAGTAGTTCTTTGTAGACCTTCGGGTCTGAAAGTGCGTTATATCGACTAGAGGGGGAGTGAATAGGCGATTTTTATGAATTCTTCACTGAGGAATTTCAGGGTGAGGAAATTCCTAAGCGAAGAACTACTTGCAGCGGAATAAGTACTCAGATGCAAACATAACAGAACATAAGCATGGTCATCATGATGAAATGTAAACACGCACAAAGTACATGAAGCGTAAGCACAGGATAAAACAGGATGAAGACAAACAGACTGAAGAAAGTGAACTGAGGAAATTAAGAAAGTCTTCAATCAAAGTCTTCAAACAGATATGAACAAGCACACAACACAATAATGAGGAAATGAAAGAGTTGAGGAAATAGAACCAGTAGGCTTGGTGAAGATAATGATTTGGTAGACCAGTTCCAACTGTTGTGACAGTTGTACGTCTGGTTGGAGCGGCTAGGTATTTAAACCTGAGGACACACAGTCCCGGACACACAGCCCTCACCGTATTCTCCTTGAGCTAAGGTCACACAGACCTCGCCCAACCACTCGTGGTAAGTCTTCAGGTGACTTCCAAACCTTCACAAACTCGGTCACTCGGCGATCCACAATTTCCTCTTGGATGCTCTAGACCATGACGCCTAACCGTCTGGAAGATGAACAGCCTTCAAAGGTAACAAGTGTCGGATCCACGCAAGATCAATCTCTTCAGTGATGCTCAATCACTTTGGGTTTGTAGGTGTTTGGGTTTGGGTTTCCTCACTTGATGATTTTCGCTCAAATTCCTCGGAGGATGGGATGCTCTCAAATGACAAGTGTCAGTTTCTCTCGGAAC
Source organism: Triticum aestivum (assembly GCF_018294505.1). NCBI lineage: Eukaryota > Viridiplantae > Streptophyta > Magnoliopsida > Poales > Poaceae > Triticum > Triticum aestivum. The sequence goes on from NC_057811.1 coordinate 281,198,426, forward strand.
AGCCAACCAGCTAGTTGTTGTAGGGGGCGGCTATTTATAGCCTAGGGAGCAGCCCAACATGATAAGATATAAATGCCCTTCAATGATATGACCGTTAGGTGGGTAGATATTTTGGGACAGCTGGCGCGAAGCACAGCAACGATCGGAAATTTGACTATCAAATTCCTCAGGGCTATCATGTTCCTCACTCGTAGGCAATCCGCGCTGGCGAATTCCTAACTCCTCAGTCAGAACAAAATCCTCAGAGACCAGAAGAACTTCATCTCTTTCACTGAAGAAATTTGACTGAACTGTATGAGATTTCCAATGGCTTCACTCGAAGGGATTGGTAGGTGTAGGATTTTGAGTTGAGCATCAAATGGAAATTTTCCTTAGAATTTCCTCGACCCCCTTTAACAGAACGGTGTTTCCTATGACTCAAGAAAGAGAAAATGAAACTACGAAAACAAAAGTCTTCATGCTTCATGTTCCTCGAATGAATACCAAGTCTTCAGGGACACACCAATTTCTTCACTTTCAAAGTCTTCAGAAAGTCTTCAGAAGTCCAAAATCTTCAGTCGAAGATATTCATTTTTAGGGGTCGACTTTCTCTGTAAATATCAAACTCCTCATAGACTTATAGACATGTGTACACTCACAAACACATCAGTCCCTTAACCTATAAGTCTTCAATACACCAAAATCGCTAAGGGGCACTAGATGCACTTACAATCTCCCCCTTTTTGGTGATTGATGACAATATAGGTTAAGTTTTCAACAGGGATAAACATATGAAGTGTAAATACAGATATTGAGGAATTTGATTGCAAGATATAGAAGAACTCCCCCTGAAGTTGTGCATAGTGAGGAATTTGCTTTTGAAGCAATGCACACTTGAAGAGTAGTATCATGGAGATCTCCCCCTATATCTTGTAATTCATACACGCATTTGACATATAATGTGAAGAATTTGAAATGCATGATGAAATATGGTGACTGATGTAATTCAGCATGCGTGCATTAACATTAACGAGGAATAAGCATGCAGAAGAACACAACAAAAGTATCATACCACCATAGAGTTTAAGTTTATAACTCGATCCAGCAAAGTCTTCAAAAGAACGAGAGTTGTAACTTAGCAAAAAAAACACCCATATATGTAGACCCGCTTGAAGACTAACTCAAATTTCTCCACCTTTGTCATCGAATGACCAAAAGGATCGAAAATGAGGACTAACGCCCCTGAAGAATATCATGTTGATGAAGGAGCGCCAGCGCTGTTGGGGTCCTTTGTTGTTGTAGGGCCTGTTGTAGTGTCGTCCAAGTCTTCATGCTCGTCCATGTCGTGTGATGAAGAATATGAGCTGGCCACCAAGGAGGGAACTTTGACCTTCTTGAATTTCTTCGCTGATGGTTGGAGCAGTCAAAGTCCTCCTTGAGACCCATTTGCTTCAGATCATCTTCACCGTACAGATGTGACAGAACATCCCAAGTGCGACCGAAGACTTCATGGAGGTAGTAATGGTTTTTCTTCACTACATTGTGAGTAGCAGTCATGTTGTGAAGAATAGAGCCAAACTGGCGCTTAACCCATTTATGGTTTCGATCCACCTTCTGATGAAGACTGAGGAGAAGCTCACTGTCAGTCATCACCCTTGGAGCTGTGGCTTGAGGATTTGGCTTTGAAGCTCGAGCGACAGAGTCATGAGTGGCAGAGTCATCATTGGTGGATTAAGATGCAACTTTGCGAAACTGACCATCCAATGGACGAATGCCTTCATCAATCATAGCAGGTGCCTTGCCCTTGTCATCAACTGAGGAATTTGTCCGCTTGAGGACTTCAATTGGGGGCAAGTAGCTGAGGTGATTCTGAAAATTAGCCTTGTAGTTGAGTGAAGACCTTGTTATGAGGAATCTCATAATCCAAGGAGCATAAGGCTTCAACTCAAACGGAGAGAGTGCAACATTTGCCAGAGTCCTCATGAAGAAATCATGATAGTTGACAGGAAAGCCATGCATGATATTGAATAGCAGATTCTTCATGATGCCAACAACTTCTTCATCATTCGAGTCGTGGCCTTCGATTGGACTCAATGTCTTCAAGAGAATGCGATAGACAGTACTTGGCACGTACAGCAATTCCTTCACGAGGAATTTGGTCCTTGCGGCTTGACCGGGCTTCAGCGGCTTCATCAGAACTTGCATGTAATGAGCAGTGAGTTCAGGTTCATGATACAGGCAACGAGCACCTTCAAGGGGAGGACTGATTGGCAGGGCATGAAGCAATTCAGAGGCCGGTGCTTTGAAGTGAGTATTTTCAGTCATCCAGTCCAAAACCCAAGAGTTGACATCGTCAGCATCTCCTGTGATGTGCAGCGTTGCATAGAACTGAAGAATTAGCTCTTCATTCCAATCAACAATGTCAGAGCAAAAGTTGAGCAGTCCTGCATCATGAAGCACACTGAGTACCGGGGTGAAGCAAGGCAGTGATTCCATGTCCACGTGAGGAATATGCTCGTGGTCGATGTAACACCCACGATGCGGCTATATCTCCCACGTGTCGAGGCACGACTTAGAGGCATAACCGCATTGTAGGTATTGTCGCAAGAAGGGTCATCTTCACATAATCCCATGTAATGAACAAGAATGGGATAAAGAGAGTTGGCTTACAATCGCCACTTCACACAATACATAAATTAATTCATACGTCATCCAAAATCCACACATAGACCGACTACGGTCAAATCCAAAAGAAAAGAAGATAACCCCAAATGCTAGTTCCCCGATCGTCCCAACTGGGCTCCACTACTGATCATCAGGAAACGAAACATAGTAACGACCAAGTACCTCGTCGAACTCCCACTTGAGCTCGGTTGCGTCACCTGCACTGGTATCGTCGGCACCTGCAACTGTTTTTGGTAGAATCTGTGAGTCACGAGGACTCAGCAATCTCACACCCGCGAGATCAAGACTATTTAAGCTTATAGGAAGGATGGGGTAATGAGGTGGAGCTGCAGCAAGCACTAAGCATATATGGTGGCTAACATACGCAAATAAGAGCGAGAAGAGGAGCAACGCAACGGTCGTGGAACTAGGAATGATCAAGAAGTGATCCTGAAACTACTTACGTTCATACATAACCCAAACCGTGTTCACTTCCCGGACTCCGCCGAAAAGAGACCATCACGGCTACACACATGGTTGATGTATTTTAATTAAGTCAAGTGTCAAGTTCTCTACAACCGGACATTAACAAATTCCCATCTGCCACATAACCGCAGGCACGGCTTTCGAAAGATAATACCCTATAGGGGTGTCCCAACTTAGCCCATTATAAGCTCTCATGGTCAACGAAGGATATTCCTTCTCCCGGGAAGACCCGATCAGTCTCGGAATCCCGGTTTACAAGACATTTCGACAATGGTAAAACAAGACCAGCAAAGCCGCCCGATGTGCCGACAAATCCCGATAGGAGCTGCACATATCTCGTTCTCAGGGCAACACCGGATGAGACTAGCTACGAGTAAAACCATCCCTCAAGTTTCCCCAAGGTGGCCCCGCAGGCAGCTCGGTTCGGACCAACACTCGAAGGAGCACTGGCCCGGGGGGTCTAAAATAAACATGACCCTTGGGCTCGCGAAAACCCAAGGGAAAAGTATAGGTGGTAGGTGGTCAAATGGTAAAACCAAGGTTGGGCCTTGCTGGAGGAGTTTTATTCAAAGCGAACTGTCAAGGGGGTCCCATAAATCACCCAACCGCGTAAGGAACGCAAAATCAAGGAACATGACACCGGTATGACGGAAACTAGGGAGGCAAGAGTGGAACAAAACACCGGGCATAAGGCCGAGCCTTCCACCCTTTACCAAGTATATAGATGCATTAATTAAATAAGAGATATTGTGATATCCCAAAATATCCATGTTCCAACATGGAACCAACTTCATCTTCACCTGCAACTAGCAACGCTATAAGAAGGGCTGAGCAAAGCGGTAACTTAGCCAAACAACGGTTTGCTAGGAAAGGATGGTTAGAGGCTTAACATGGCAATATGGGAGGCATGATAAACAAGTGGTACGTAGCGCAAGCATAGCGATAGAGCGAACAACTAGCAAAGCAAAGATAGAAGTGATTTCGAGGGTATGGTCATCTTGCCTGCAAGGTTCTCAGAGTTGTCGAAAGCTTGATCCTCGTAAGCGTTCTCAACAGGTTCCTCATAAGCGTACTCGTCTCCCGGCTCTACCCAAAGCAAGAACACAAGCAAAGGACCAACAATCAATCACGGGAAATGCACAAGCAACATGATGCAATACATGGCATGATATGCGAGATGTGATACGCAATGCATATGCGTGCTCCGGAAGGGAAAAGATGAACAAGGCATAAACTTCACAAACCAAGTATGCCGCTGGAAAGATGAGATGATTTCGGTCGAAATCGATATAAAGATCACCGGAAACGGATGCACGGTTTGCAAATGGCAAGCAAAAAAAGAATGACACAATTCTGCCATTAACAGCATGATAGCACTTAGAATACATCAAGTAACTATGCTACAGCACCCTAACATAGCAACAAAGCATATGTAAGTGATCTACAAGAGATGCTTGACAAACGATGAACACTGAGCTACGGCTAGATCACAATATAACAGGTTCAAACAAGCATGGCAAAAGTGCAAAAGATATCAGCTTCACAGACTTGGTGAAAATACTGAACATGGCTTAAACAGCATCAGGTGGCAATGTTCAGAGCAAGCATCAACATGCTACAAGAACTTACCATAGAAAAACAAGGCATGACATGAATCTACTAAATGCATAGAACAAAAGTCCCTTACTGATCATGAGCTAAAAAGGCACAGAAGATATGATGGAACCCATGTAAACATAGCAAGTTTCAGACTTAGCAGAAAACAGAGCATGGCATTAATAGAATTATGAAGGCATCTTTGTGAGCTCGATTCACTCATCAAAAAGCATTGCATGACAAAAAAATCATATCAACAGCAAGATGGCATATTCATGAAGCTAACCATGGCAACAACAAGTCCATAGCATGCCTGGATCAACTACAACAACCTTGGCAAAATTGAATAGCATGTTAACATTCTGCCAGGAACATTTTATAGCAAAAGTAGAGCAAGACTGAGACATGCTAGGGCACTCCATAATTGCCAAAAGGGGCATGGATCGATAGAGCACAACTATATGTCCAAAACATCCTTACTGAACATACTCAAAAGAAGTGTGGATCTCGCTGTAGCCACATGGATACATGGCATCAAAATAACAGCAGAAAAAGGACAGCAAAATCCTAAGTCCCTGATAACAGCAACATCACGAAGCCTAGTTTGCATGCTTGTGCTAGTCACCACGTAGATCACAAAAATGCATGGAAAGCACCTCTGTAAAGAAGGCATGGCATAGTTCAAAACACATGTAGAGCTCATACTCATAAAATGCACACATCAAATGCAACAAAAAAGACAAAACATCAAGTTCTGATAACAGACAGCAGTAAACATCATATAGCACTCTTGCAATGATTATTTAGGCATCAAGATGAACTCAAACAGACATGGCACAATGGAACGCAATGAAGAGCATCTCCTGCTGAACATTTTGATATATCATGCGCACGAAACGGAGCAGTATGCAAGGAGATATGATATGATGAACAGAGCCACATAATGAGAGAATTTCGGGACCTAGCAGAAAAGTGAGGGGGGAAATCAACCTCCGATCTAGGGTTCTTCGTGGGCACGCGAGCCGAGGTCGCCGGAGCTCGCCGGAGACGGGGCGGCAGCTGCCGGGGTCGGCCGGAGAGGACGCCGGAGGGACGGGGCCGGCCGGATCTGG
>NC_057811.1:281204815-281254251 GCF_018294505.1 Triticum aestivum
CGGCCTCCGGTTGGTGCGGGCGCGGCGGCGGACGCGTCCGGCCCGATCCGGACGTGTCCGGCGGCGGAGAGGGGTGAGGCTAGGGTTTCGGGACCCGGGATTTCGGAGGAATGCACATATTTATAGCTAGAGGGAGGTAGGAGACTCCAAATGGGGTGTAGTTTTCGCCCACACGATCGTGATCCGACGACGGAGAGCATGGAGGGGGTTTAGATGGGTTATTGGGCTTTTTTGGAGGGGTGTTGGGCTGCAACGCACAAGAGGCCTTTGCGGTTACCCGGTTAACCGTTGGAGCATCAAACGACCTCCAAATGGAACGAAACTTGACAAGTGGTCTACCGGTGGTGTACCAAGGGCACTTGGCAAACCTCGGTCCATTCCAAGAACGTTTAACACCCACTCACGAAAAGAGACAAGAGGGGTGCGCCGGTGCATGTGGGAGTGTCGGATTGCAAAACGGACAACGGGGAAAATGCTCGGATGCATGAGACGAACACGTATGCAAATGAGATGCACATGATGACATGATATGAAATGCATGACATGAACAAAATGCAAAACGAGAGACAAAACCCGACCACGAAGGGAATATCATAACACATAGCCAAAAATGGCAAGAGTTGGAGTTACAAATATGGAAAGTCACATCCGGGGTGTTACAGTCGAAGACTTTGTCTTTGTTGAAAAGCAGTGAAGAATAGAAGTTGGCTTGGCTGGCAGTCCAGAACCGCTTCCTTCTAAGACGAGCAGAGTCATATGGGTTATAGTCAGTGAAGAACACATGCTCACCGAAGAAATCATCGGCCTTGAATTTCTGCTTCTTTGAGAAGGGATCCTTTGGCTTGGGCTGAGGAGTATCAGTCAATTGCATCACAACCTCAGGAATCGCAATCTCAGGGTCCATAGGCTGAGGAATTTCAGGTTCTTCTTTAGTGGCAGCCTGGGTCTTCAATTCTTCATTTACAGTTTCATCAGCACTAGTGGCTGGAATTTCTTCATGGACAAACGGTGTGGGGTGTGGTTCTTCAGATCCCATTTGAACTGTAGTCACGGGGGACTGAGGAATTTGTTGCAGAGGGGTGAACAGAGGAGAATTGGGGTGCTTACTTTCCCAAAAGTCATAGTTCATAACTGGAGTAGTGCTTCCAATGTCCACATCCTCTTCTTCATCACTCTTTTCTTGAACGCTGGCCTCTTCAGCAGTGAACTGAGGCATGGGTGATGAGACGATTAGTGTGGAAGGGATTGTATCCACTTCAATTTTTTCATCCAACTGCTCTGATGAAGTAGCAGAAGGAATCGCTTCATCTGATCCGCTTGGGATCACATATTCTTCATCAAAAGGAACAAGGTCCTTAGAATAGCATCAATTGGATTTTCAAAAGAGCTAGACAATGGCTTCATCTTCTTCGGAGCTGAAGAATCTGATGAAGTTGATGCCTTCCTTTTCTTCATAGCTGCACGCTCCGCAGCCTTGGTCTTCTTCACATCTAATGCAGAAGGAAGAATTGGACTTGGTGTTGGTGTAGGAGGAGCAGAGGAAATTGGTTCAGTTACTTCAGGCACAACTGATGCAGTTGCCCTGGCATTTGCAGTTTCTTCAGGCATAGTTGGTGAAGCTTCAGCTATCCTGACAGTTTCTTCAGGTGCAACACTAGTGGTTGCCCTGGCAATTTCTTCAGCGGTTGGAATGCAATCATCAGCCCTGGTAGTCTGAGTTTCATCAGCAGCCTGATTTTCATCAGCAGTGCTGGCATGTTCTTCAGTAGGCTGAGCAGTTGCCTCAGCCTGAGGAATTTTTTTGAAGGTTCAGCCTGAGGAATTTCTTGTTGCGTTGGGGCTGCAACATTTGTAGTGAACTTCTCAGTAATCTTCACAAATCTGACTTTGGCTCCAAGCCAGCCAGCATAGTAGCGATCAAATTCATCACTCAGTTGCTTGATTTCTAATTGAAGAGCTACAAGTTCTTCGGGTGAAAGCTTCAAGACATTTTGCTTCAGAAAGCGCTCCTTCTTGTACTGCGCTTTCTTCACCCTCCTCCCCTGTTCATATTTCCATTTTTCCTCATCGATGAAGGCCGTCAACACGTGACTTTGGCCAGGAGTGAGGTTCATCTCAGGTAGAGGAGTGTTGGGGTCCTTGTGCCATAGATCGATGAAGTCTAGGATCAGCTTTGGATCCAGCATCAATGGCACATTGCTGCCTTTGCCTCTAGCGGCCCTGTGCTGCCTGTCTCTGATGATTTCAGCAAGTTCTTCATCATCAGCTTCGTCATCTTCGGACGGTACTTGAAAGGCGACCTACTTCTTGTGAGGACTTGGTCGAGATCCTCGTTCAGCAGTGGCCTTTGTCTTCAGCAGTGTGGGGCCTGTTGAGGTAATTGGTGGAGCTGAAGAACTACCAGAGGCTCCTGAGGCAATAGAGATGCATGTTGTCCTTTGGCACGAGGCAAGATGCACAGGTGCTGAGGATTTGGTCGGAGGAGCTGAGGACTTTTGAGGGGCTGGTGCAGCTTAAGGAATTTGCCGTGAGGGCTTTGAAGAAGTTGGTCGAGAGGGCATTGCTGAGGAACTTGGCCGTGAGGGCATAGATGGAGAAGCACTGGGCTTGTGAGCGGGCTTCTTTGCCATGGCCTTCTTTGGCTTGCTTGCAGAGGCCTCAGCAGTGGCAGCAGCAGAGTCTTCATTAAATTTTCTCACTGCATCCTTAGCCATTTTGGCTAGCTTGGCTTGACGCTTGGCCCATTCCTTGGGAAATTCCTCACCTCTTCTGATACTAGAGGGATCAGCAACTTGGCCAGGTGCCAAAGGAGGTCTTGGGCATGGACGGTGTACAACGAATTTCTTCATGTACTTGGGTGTTACATAACGATATTCCCTCCATTCTCTGACCCATCTCCTCTCTATTCTCTGAATGCACACTTTGCGCTCATTCTTTGTTTCCTCAGGGGGTGTGCAGTACCCTATATAGATATCATCAGGGATTTCAAAATCAGTGTTGACATTAGGTTTCTTTCCATCCTGTTGAGGATATAAACCTTAGAGTCACCCGCCCGGAGGGGCCGGGTTACTCATAATGGTCATCGCCTGAAGCCCGGCGCCAAGCTTGAAGACGGCGGGCCAAAGATGGGCTTAAGACCCGGAGATGGCTTAAGGCCCGTAGTTACAACCACCATTATGGTAGAACTTGCAGTGTAAGGCAAGAATAGTTGAGAGTCCGAGCCGGACACTCTTATGAGCCGGCCGGGACTCTGAGAGCTGCTGGGCGTCAACCTCCCTATATAAAGGGACGACCCGGCGGCGGTTTAGGAGAGAGAGAGATCTCATCGAGAGCTAGGCATAGCAGTCACACTCCCATCTCATCGAAACCCTAATCAATACCACCTCAACTGGACGTAGGCTTTCACCTTCACCGTAAGGGGCCGAACCAGTATAACCCTCGCGTTCCTTGTCCCACTTAACCCCTTTAAGCTTTCCTAGTTGCGATGGCTCCATGACTAAGTCCTAGCTCGAGGACATCTGCCGTGACAATTCCACGACAGTTGGCGCCCACCATGGGGCCAGCGCACGGTGGATTTGAGTTCTTGAAGGGCAGCTTCGAAGGGCTCAAGGGATACGCTGTGGGCCGGATGACCAAGAGTCGTCGCGGCAAGCTCTACATCAACGATGCAAACTGGGGCCCCGATGCCGGCTCAATTGAGTACGGGTACCGGGTCCCCTTCGGCGGAATTCATGTCTTCATTGGCAAGATTGGTGAGCCGGGCCCTGAGCCGGATCTCTGCGCCGATCTCGTCGAGACGGCTCAGCGTGCACGACCCGCCCGGGCCCTACCTGCCTTGAAGCATGCTTTTGTGGGATGTATCCATGGAGGGCTCTCTGATGGATCTGGATCTGGTGATGAGACGGCCGCCAGCTCTGACGGCGAGTCGTCCACAGATGAGTCAAACTCGTTGTATCAACTTCAAGATGGCAGGCTCAGGGGTTGTTCCGATGGTGACAGTATTCCGGACCCGTTTGAGCCGCCGAACCGGGTTGGAATCTTCATGGCCGGTGCACAGCCTGTTCAGAACCCTGCTGCTGGGTCGGGAAACCCGGTGCCCTCGCCGGCTCAGGTGCTGATGGATCTCACGGACAAGATGATGGCCCTGTTGACCGCCACGGTTGACCCGACGGATCAAGCTCAGCATGACGCGGAGGTGGCGCAGTTAAAGTTAGATCTAGTGAAAGCTAAGGAGGATCTGGCGGCGGAAGGGATCAGGATGGCTGCGGAGAGGGCGGCTCTCGACGCCCAGACTCAGTTGATTCAGGCGCAGTCCTTCCGGCTCACGATGGATCAGAACGCGTCCAATGAGGTCATGAGCAGGAGGCATCAAAAGGCCCAATCTCGACTCCCTCCGGTCTACGATCCTCGAAACCTCTTCAACACGCCAGGTGGAGGGTCTAGTAACCCGCCGGGAATCATAGTGCCCGGGTCGGGACCCCTGTTCAGCCACAAGTGATGGGGCCTCCCCGGGTGAACCCTGCCCGCCTCAGTATGTGCCAATACCACCTGTCGGAGTAAATGGCCACGGGTAGCCTAACCGACTATCCCTGGCTCTTCGGAAAATTTATCAGGCCTTTGGGCCTTCAAGCACTCCAAGCATTTGGGCCGACTTCCCCGGCCGGCTACCACTAAAGCCGACTCCCGGAAGGCGACCCAGCCTCACCGACTCCAAGAAGCCGACCAGGAAGGACGCCGACTCCTAGGAGCCGGCCAAGATCACAACCACCCCTCCATAACGGCGACGTGACGGGGTGTGGCCACAGTGCGGCCCATGACCCCCGAAGCCCGAGGCGGGCATGGCTATAGGAGGCCGTACGGAAGGGACGTCTCCCGTGCGGCTCGGCACTGTAGCCACGCTAGCCTCGACGTCATCCACGACCCACTCCTGTATGGCCCAAGGACTGCGGGCCCCTTCAGCCAGAGAGAGGCGTGAAGGCGGCCCGGCTTTTCCTAGTCAGCCAAGAGTATAGCCGGCCTCCAGAAGCCGGCTACTCCCTTCCTCGAAGCAGGAGCCCCATTAAGGAGACAAGACGAGGTGAGGCTACAGTGATAGCCCCCGAGGCGGCCCACTGTAGCCACGCTCACCTCGACTAAGCCCTCATCATTAGAGGCGCGGCTATAGTAAGCAGCCGCCGACAAAACCCTAGGCGATGGGACCGGCCTGTCGACCAAGTAGCCGGCAGCCGGCGGGACCCACCAGCCGGCGGAGAAGCCGGCGAGCGTAGACACTGACGACTGGGACCAGTTCCCAGTCGGATTACCATTGTACCCCCGGGGGGTAGGCCTATATAAACCCCCCGGAGCACCCATGCAAAGGGTTGGCTTCTAGGTTAACACCCACGCATAGCACACACACCATAGATAGAGAGAAGCAAGAGCTAGCCTTGTTCTTCTTCTCCCTTGATCTCAACAGCTCTAGGAGCGATTGTAGCTACCCTTTATCGATCTAGTGATCATGCGGAGACCCCGCAGAGTAGGACTAGGGGTGTTATCTCCTCGGAGAGCCCCGAACCTGGGTAAGATTCGCCGGCGTACATGTCTTCGCCTCATCCCGTTTCCGGGCACCGGCGACGTTTTATTGGCTCCCACAATGATAAGCCATCCCTTGGCATATGTCGCACCAACCACCCGACATTTGGCGCCAACCGTGGGGCCAGGTGCACCGTCGTCCGGAGACCTGTTCTGGGCGGGAACCCTCTTCCTTCCCCGCGAGCGCAGCCAGCCTGCTGCGCCCGATGGCGTTTGCCCCGACGCGCTGCAAGGCATCGACGACGCCTGCGCAGCGAGCCGCCTCGCCGATCTGCTCGGCGAGACTCGCATCTCCGACGAGCCTGCGTCCGACGCAGGCACCGACTACCCCGAGAGCCGCCTCGTCAGCCTCCTCGACCAACTTCACGTCTCCAGCGAGCCCGCTGCGGACATGGAGTCGGTCGGCTCCACCGACCCGATGCTCATCGACTCCGACACCGCGCCGCTCGACGCCTACCCCTCCGACGTGGTGGTCTTCGACGACCCCCTCCCTCGAGCTGACAGCGGCAGCAGCGCTGTCACTGAAGTGCTGGTCATCAGCCACGTCTCCAACTCGGGCGAGAACGCCCGCGACGCTCAGCAAGCGGCGATGCACGACCTCTCCGTCCCCATCCCGGCCGACGCCGACGCCGAGACTCTGGAAGCACGCCGCCTTGCCCTCATCGCAGAGGGCAAGAAGATAGCCTCGATGAGACGCCTCACCGAGGCCCACCAGTGCGAAGTCGACCGCGCCGCCTTCGGGACGCCGCCGCCTAGCGGCCCGAGCCGAGCCGGCTTCGTCCAGAAGCGCGGCGCAGCCGTTGCCAGCATGCTGGGCGCAGATCGCCCCGTCTACGCCACCCTGCTCGAGAATCTGCGAGCCGCTCAGGCGGCTGCAGAGGAGCTCAATGGGCTGGGAGCCCATGAGCTCCCCTACATGACAAGATGGATCTAGCAGCTGATCGACGCGGCTGCAGAACGGCACGAAGCCGGCGCCCGAGCTGATAGCCATCCCCCGCGCCGGGAGCACGCCGCGACGTCCCGCTCGCCAACTGCGAGCGGTGCGCGCCAGAAGAAAGACAAGGAGCCGGCTGCCAGCCGCAGCCGGACTCGCATTACCATCGAGCGCGACGCGGATGGCCGCCCTCAAGCTGTAGAGCACCAGGGAAACCTGCCTCCTCCCCCGCCTCGAAGAGAAAGACGCCTCACTCCACCGCCTGTCACCCATCCGACTCTTGGCGACCGACTCGGCCGCCGAGAAGGAGTCGGCGAAAATGACGTCCGCCACAGGATCGACCGCCTTGCTCGATCCTTGGCGCTAGAAGAAGAAGACGATGTCGGCCCGCCATGCTTTGGCCCCCGCATCCGCGACGAGCCCTTCCCCAAAGGGTTCTCGCTCCCCAGAGACACACCCAAGTACAACGGCTCGGTGAAGCCGGAAGATTGGCTCATCGACTACTCCACAGCCGTCAGCATCGCCAACGGCAATCGGCGCGTCGCCGTGAAGTAAGTCCCCTTGATGCTGCAAGGCACGGCGCGCACATGGCTCAACAGCCTCAAGCCCTACAGCATCAACAGCTGGCTGGACTTCACCGAAGTTTTCGTCCGCAACTTCACCAGCACCTACAAGCGGCCTCCCAATCCTCACCAGCTCTCCCTTTGCGTCCAGGGGCCCAACGAGTCAACCCGCGACTACCTCACGCGATGGGCCGAGCTCCGCAACTCCTGCGAGGGAGTGCACGAGGTCCAGGCCATCGAGTATTTCACTGCCGGGTGCCGAGAGGGCACCCTCCTCAAGCACCGACTCCTCTGCGACGAGCCGGCTACCCTCGATGAGTTGCTGATCACCGCCGACAAGTATGCCACTGCCAACTCCTCCATGAAGACCGAACTCCGAGTGGACGCCTCGGGGAAGGTAGTTGCTCCGGCTCCCAAGACGCCGGCTGGCGACCCTAACCGGCGCCCCTACCAGAACGACCACAAGCGCAAGGGCCCCATGCCGACTTCCTCCAGTCGGCAGGTGCCCACCATTGAAGACGAGCAGCCCAAAGAGCGGCCCGCTCCCAAGAAGAAGGGTGGACGGCCGCCTTGGCAGCCGTCTTTCTCCTACGAACAAGCACTCGATGCTCCCTGCAAATTCCACAGCGGCGCGAAGCCGTCCAACCATACGACACGGAAATGCCACTGGCTCACCCGCATCACCAAGGGCGAAGGGATGGTGCCGCCTCCGCCTCCCGGCCCGCCGCCTCCAGCTCCCCAGCAGCCGGCGGCCCGGCCGGCAGTCGGCGCCATCCAAGACGAGTTCCCCGAAGCGCACAACGCCTACGTCGTCTTCACAAGTCAAGTCGACGACAAGCGCAGCCGACGCCGGCAGCACCAAGAAGTAAACGCAGTCGCCTCTAGCACCGCCGAGTTCATGCACTGGTCGGAAAAGCCCATCAGCTGGAGCCAGGCCGACCACCCAGAGGTGATGCCTTCGCCTGGCTCCTATGCTATGGTCTTGGACGTCACCCTTGCGACGGAGAGGCGAGCTGCCAGATTTTCCCGCATCCTGATAGACGGCGGAAGCAGCATCAACATACTGTACCGCGATACCATGGACAAGTTGAACATCAAAGCAAAGCAGCTCATGCCGAGCCGCACCGTCTTCCATGGTATCGTACCCGGCCTATCTTGCTCTCCAATCGGCAAGATCAAAATGGATGTTCTCTTCGAAGACAAAGATCACTTTCGCCGGGAAGCAATATGGTTCGAGGTGGTGGATTTGGAGAGCCCCTATCATGCACTGCTTGGCCGACCTGCGTTGGCCAAGTTCATGGCCGTGCCCCACTACGCCTACCTGAAGATGAAGATGCCGAGCACGAAGGGGATCATCACGGTAGCCGGCGACTACAAGAAGTCCATCGAGTGTGCCATGGCCAGCAGCCGGCTGGCCGAAGAGAAGAAGATGTTGGAGCGGGTTGTGGCCATGGCCGGCAAGCAGCCGGCCTTGTCCCCCAACCCCGAGGACTGTGATGCGCAGGGCTCCTTCCAGCCTGCCAAAGAGACGAAGAAGATACCTCTAGACCCGGAGCACCCGGAGAGGTTCGCCGTGATTGGGGTGAACTTGGACAGTAAATAGGAAGGCCAACTCGTCGACTTCCTCCGTGAGAATCGAGACATCTTTGCATGGTCCCCAAAGGACATGCCGGGTGTCCCGAAGGATTTCGCCGAGCACAAATTACATGTCCGAGCTGATGCGAAGCCGGTCAAGCAATCCCTCCGCCGACTATCAGAAGAGAAGCGAAGAATCGTTGGAGAAGAGATAGCCTGGCTCCTTGCAGTCGGCTTCATCATGGAAGTGTTCTTTCCAGAATGGCTTGCCAATCCAGTTCTGGTTTTGAAGAAGAATAACAAGTGGCGCATGTGTATAGACTACACAAGTTTGAACAAGGCCTGCCCAAAGGATCCGTTTGCTTTGCCACGGATTGACCAAGTGATAGACTCCACAGCCGGATGCGAGCTGTTAAGTTTTTTGGATGCATACTCAGGGTATCATCAGATCAAGTTGGACCCGGCTGACCGCATGAAGACTGCCTTCATCACACCCTTTGGAGCTTTCTGCTACCTGACAATGACATTCGGCTTGAGAAATGCCGGTGCCACTTTTCAGCATTGCATGCAGAAATGTCTCTTGAAACAACTCGGCAGAAATGCCCACGTCTACGTAGACGACATTGTGGTGAAGACAGAGAAGCGCGGTACCTTGCTGGAAGACCTGAAATAAACATTTGCCAACTTGCGCCGATTCCAGATCAAGCTCAACCCCGAGAAGTGCGTGTTTGGAGTGCCAGCCGGCCAGCTGCTAGGCTTCCTGGTCTCCGAACGCGGCATTGAGTGCAACCCTGTCAAGATCAAGTCCATCGAGAGGATGGAGATTCCCACCAAGCTGTGAGACGTGCAGAAGTTCACTGGCTGCTTAGCCTCCCTGAACCGTTTTATCAGCCGACTAGGAGAGAAGGCTCTCCCTCTGTACCGACTCATGAAGAAGTCCACTCACTTTGAGTGGAATGATCAAGCCGACCAAGCCTTCCATGAGTTGAAGAAAATGTTGACCACTCCGCCTGTCCTGGCTGCGCCGACTGAGAAGGAGCCCATGCTCCTCTACATCGCCGCGACAAGCCGAGTCGTCAGCACTGTTGTTGTGGTCCAGCGCCCGGAGGAAGGCCCAGCCCAGCTGGTCCAGAGGCCGGTCTACTATCTCAGCGAAGTACTGTCCAATTCAAAGCAAAACTACCCGCACTACCAAAAGATGTGCTATGGGGTGTACTTCGCTGCCAAGAAGTTGAAGCCCTACTTCCAAGAGCACCCCATCATGGTCGTGTGCACTGCCCCGCTCGCCGAGATCATAGGCAGCCGGGATGCATCCGGCCGGGTGGCCAAATGGGCCATTGCCTTGGCGCCCTACACGATTTTCTATCAACCCCGCACCGCCATCAAGTCGCAAGCATTGGCCGACTTCCTCGTCGACTGGGCCGAGACCCAGTACTTACCGCCGGCTCCCGACTCTACCCATTGGCGGATGCACTTTGACGAGTCCAAGATGCGCACCGGCTTGGGAGCCGGCATCGTCCTCACCTCTCCCAAAGGCGACAAGCTCAAGTACACGCTGCAGATCCACTTCGCCGCCTCCAACAACGTGGCCGAGTATGAGGCGCTCGTACATGGGCTCCGGCTAGCCAAAGAACTCGGCATACGCCGGATCCTGTGCTACGGCGACTCAGACTTGGTGGTCCAGCAATCATCTGGCGACTGGGACGCCAAGGACGCGAACATGGCGAGCTACCGTTTCCTCGTCCAGCAGATGAGCGGATACTTCGAAGGGTGCGAGTTCCTTCACGTGCCAAGGGCCGACAACGACCAAGCAGATGCCCTAGCACGGATCGGCTCCACCCGACAAGCCATACCGACTGGCGTCTCCCTCCAGCACCTCCTCAAGCCGTCCATCAAGCCATCTCCAGAGTCGGATTCCATCTTCGTACCGCCTACGCCAGAAACAGCCGGATCCGGCTCAAGAAATCCCGCAGGCGGCACGGGGACTTCGACGACTGCCCCGGGGACTGACGTAGTCGCACCCGGCCCAGGGACTTCAGAACCCGGCCCGGGGACTGCAGTAGTCGGCCCGGGGACTGCAACGACACAAGAAGCGGTGGTCGACTCCAATGCAACACCCAACCCACCCACCCGAGTCATGGTGGCCACATTAACAGCAGAAGAAGTCACAGCTCCCTCATGGGCCCAGCCCATCCTCAAGTTCCTAGTCAGCAGAGAGCTGCCGGCTGATGAGATCGCAGCAAGACTAGTGCAACAACGAGCCGCGGCATACACAATAATCAACAGGGAGCTCGTGAAGCGCAGCGTCACTGGAGTCTTCCAGCGTTGCGTCGAGCCAGAAAAAGGAGTGGCAATCCTCAAAGACATCCACCAAGGCGAATGCGGCCATCACGCCGCCTCAAGATCCCTCGTGGCCAAGGCTTTCCGCCATGGGTTCTTCTGGCCGACTGCCTTGGAGGATGCTAAAGAAATAGTCAAGAGCTGCAGAGGATGTCAAGTCTTTAGTTCCAAACAACACCTGCCGGCTTCTGCCCTCAAGACCATTCCCCTCACTTGGCCTTTTGCCGTCTGGGGACTGGACATGGTGGGCCCTTTCAAGACAGCCCGCGGTGGCATGACACATCTACTCGTTGCGGTGGACAAGTTCACAAAGTGGATCGAAGCCAAGCCAATTAAGAAGCTAAACGGGCCGACTGCCGTGACATTCATCACCGACATCACTACTCGGTACGGCGTGCCGCACAGCATCATCACCGCAACGGCACGAACTTCGCCAAAGGCGCACTGGCACGTTTCTGCGCGACGCAGGGCATCCGACTGGACATAGCGTCCGTGGCCCACCCGCAGTAAAACGGCCAGGTCGAGCGAGCAAATGGACTTATCCTCTCCGGCATCAAGCCCCGACTGGTTGTACCACTGGAGCGATCGGCCGGCTGCTGGCTCGAAGAGCTGCCGGCTGTCCTCTGGAGTCTGCGCACTACACCCAACAAGTCAACCGGCTTCACTCCATTCTTCCTTGTGTACGGTGCCGAGGCTGTCATCCCAACAGACATCGAGTTCGACTCGCCTCGGATCACCATGTACACGGAGGAGGAAGCCAAAGAAGCAAGAGAAGACGGCGTCGACCTACTGGAAGAAGGCCGGCTGTTAGCCCTCAGCCGGTCCACCATCTACCAACAAGGCCTGCGCCGCTACTACAACCGCAAGGTCAAGCCAAGATCCTTCCAAGAGGGCGACCTTGTGCTCCCGCTGATCCAGCGAACAGCCGGCCAGCACAAGCTCTCGGCCCCTTGGGAAGGCCCCTTCGTCGTCAGCAAGGCACTCGGCAACGACTCCTACTACTTGATCGACGCGCAAAAGCCAAGAGCACGCAAAAGAGACGACTCCGGCAAGGAGTCGGAGCGACCATGGAACGCAAACCTCCTAAGACGATTTTACAGCTGAAAAGCAGTATGTATCGCGCTACCCCTTTTGTATTAAGTACAAACCAACAGGCCCCCCGAACAGTACTCGGGGACTGCCTTTTATTTATCTATGAATGACGAGTATCATATCCATGAATGTATTATTACATTTTGAATTCTTGTCCGGCACCAGGTCCGACTAGTCGGCCCGGGGACTGGCCGCCTTGAGCTATATTCAAAGTTCTTCCCGAAGTCAGCAAAGTAGTGCGCCGGCCCCCAAGTCCTCTCTTGTTGAAAGTCGCAGCTCAAAGAACTGACTGTCCGACTAGCAAGAGAGAAGACAGAAAGGACACCCACACGAAAAACGGCTAAGGAACAACTAACCTATATAGCAAAGAGACGGCCTCCAAATATGCCTGCCGGCTGTCAAAATAGCCGGCTGGCCGGCTTCCTAAAAAACTTAGCTTAAGTCCGGCAAAGCTAAAAGTACTTCCCCCTCCCCAATCGGCCAGGCACTCCCCGGCTACAGATTGCAGAGCAACTGTTTGACTAGGGAGGCGGCAACCAAGGGAGGGCGGCAAAGGAAAAAAGCAGAAGGACAAAAAGCGAAAGTACAAGGAAAGACTGATTGCATAACTTATATACATAAAGCCGCCCACAGGCTGGCAACAGACTTGAGTTTGAATACACCCAGTGGGTGGAATTGTGCAGACTTAACCAAACATTGTTCAAAAGTAACAAGACAGGAAAACAAAAGAAAGAAGACTAAGGCGCGACAGGAAGGCCGAGCTGGTCGGTGAAGGCGGCCTCGCCGGCTGAAGGAGTGGCTGCCTAGCTGGTCCCGGCTTGACCACCTCCCGCGGCAGGAGACGCACTCGCACGCGACGTAGTGCTGGAGGCGCGGTCAGGCTGACCGGCTACTCCGCCGGCCGGCTCGGCGTCTTCACCCTCCTCCTCCTCCTCTTCGCCCTCGTCGCTGGAGTCGATCTCCTCCGCCGAGTCCTCGCCGTACGCTGGGTCCAGCCCGAACCAATCTTCCGGCTGGGCAACTCCATTGTCGTCCACCTCGGGGGCGAAGACGTTGGTGTCGGTGTAGTCGGCGATCGCTGAAGCCCGCCGAATGATGGCCGGCCGCGTCGGCTCCAGCTCCGTGTCGGCTTGCTGCCGCCAGGTAGCCAGCTGGTCCAGGTTCAGGCCGGGATACCAGGCCTTGACGAACTCCAGCGCCCGCCTGGCGCCGGAGCGAGCTGCTGACGCCTTCAAAGCCTCGAAGCGGCCGACTGCCACCTCCAGCCAGTCGGCGGTCCGACTAGGGGTGCGAGGGACCACTTGGCCGGGCCAGAGGGCGGCCAAGACCTGCGATCCCGCGCGCTGAAGCCGGCGGAGCAGCCTGTGAGCCGGCTGGATGCGAGCCTGGATCGCCAGGAGCTGTTCTTCCAGCGAGCGGCCGGCGGTTGGCGAGATCTCGAAGCCGGCTTGCCTCTTCGCCTGGCGACGGGCTTCGATGGCCTGGTTGGCGGCAGTTGAGTAGCCAGGGAAGTACTCTGCGTGAAGGAGAAAAGAAAAGAAAAACACCGAAATCAGAAAAACAAGCCAAAGTGGCAGATGGCAAGAAAGGACGAAGGGGTAGACGACTTACCGTCAACTAGATCCTCAATCTGGCCATAGCCGGAGACCAGAGTCTGCCTGGCCTCTGCCCAGCCGGCCGCCTCCGTCTCGAACTCGGCCTGGAGGGTAGCTTCGCGATCCTGCGCAGCCTTCAGCGCCGCCTTGTGGCCTTCCTCCTGGTCGGCCAGCTTCTTGACCAGGCGGTCGCGCTCCTGCACCAAGGCGGCGAGCTCCGCGTCCTTGGCACGAAGAGCAGTCTGGGACTCCCCCAGCTGTGCCCTTAGACCGGCATTGGCCGCTGCAGAGATAGAAGAAGAAGAAGAACAATGAGAAATCATCAAGGAAGATCCGAGCCGACTGCTCAGCAGTCGGCCCGAATCTCGGGGACTACACCCAGTGGGTGCGCTGACGCGCCCCCACATGAGATAAAGATCAAGTCACACACCTCGGCTCTCAGTAAGATCGGCGGTCTTCTGGGTCAGCTCCCGAGCCTGGGAGTTGAAGGAGGCCGCTCGGAGGTTGTGGTAGTCCTGCAAGACGGACAGAAGACCGAAGTGAGAACAAAAGCAGCAAAGACAAAATCTCCAAGAAGTTCCAAGCCGCCTGCTCAGCAGCCGACTCGGAACTCGGGGACTACACCCAGTGGGTGCGCTGACGCGCCCCCACGAGAGAAATCAAGATCAAGAAGAGAAATCAAGATCAAGAAAGAACAAGATAGGAATGCTAACCCCGGATGGCTGCCCGCGTTGCGAGGAATTCGTCGGTGAACTGCCTCAGCGCCGCGGCTTGGCTTTGGAGCCGGGTCCGGACGTCTTGTGCAGCGACGTTCGCCACGGCTGTTCCTCCGCCCGGCGTCCACCCCGAGGTAGCGCTGGCCGCCTCCGCGTCTCGGGCCGATGAGCTGGAGCCCACGGCCGGCTGTGGCTCCGCCGCAGCCTTCTGCGGCTCCGACGCGGCCTTCCCTGCACGCCGACTTGGCGGAACCCGGACCGCTACCTCAGCTCCCGCGGCCGGCTCGCCCTCCGCCGACTGTGCGGGCGCAGGCTCAGGCTGGCCGCCTTGGGCCGCCCTAGTCGGAGGAGTCGGCCCCGGCGCCTCCCCCAAGATGATGACGTCGTCGCCGCTTCCTCCCAGCCCCGGCTGGGAACCACTGGCTCCCCCTGGCGAGGGATTCACGTCCCCTGGCGCCATGGTGCGCAGGGGGGTGACCATCAAAGCATCCCCTGCCGCCGCCTCGGCCTCTGCCTGGGCCTTGGCTGCGGCCTCGGCGAGCGCCTTCGCCGCCTCCTCCTCCCGAGCTGCCTGGGCGGCGGCTGCCCTCCGTGCCTCCGCCTCCCGCGCTTCCTGCTCCTCCCGCACCTCCCGCGCGTTCCTTTCCGTCGCCTCCAAGAGGGCGGCGCGGGGATCTACGCGGCGGGTGGTGCTCCCAGAGCCCCCTGGCGACTCGACGACGGAGCCGGCAGCCGCCCGCTCAAGTGACAGCGGAGCTCTGACCGTTGAAAAAGAAGACGAAAGTTCAAGAACCACCCAAGAAAAGAAAGAAGGAGAGTACATAGAAAGAGAGAACTTACGCCGACACAGTCTGCGGCTGCTTCACCACTTTGCGGAAGCGAGCCGCCTTCGCGGCCGCCTCTTCCCGCCTAGTGGCTGCCGCCCCACCCCTGGGCTTCTTCGTCCGGCTGCCGAACATGCCCTGGGCGGCGCGACGTTTCTGGCCTCTACCCCGAGCAGGCTGCGCGCCGGAGGAGCCTGTGCCGCGTCCGGATGCCGGCTGGCGGTGCGGGACGGCTTCGGCTTCGTCCTCGTCCGGCCAGTCGTCGAAGGTAGCGGTGAACCCGGAGCCGCCTGCTTCGCCGCCGGCTTGGCCACCGGCCGGCTCGACGGCATCCTCCATATGGACCGCCCCCAGGTCGGGGTCCTCCTGGTCGTGTTCGGTCCGGTCGGGGACGAAGCGGCGCTCCACGTCTGTCCCGCTGGCCGGCCGAAGCAGAGGACTCTGTCAAAAGAGCAAGCCTACTGAGTTAGAGTCGGCCCAGAGGAACTCGGCGACAAAGCTGAGAGAGAGAGAAAAAAAGAGACGAGGGGAGCGTACCGTAGGCGGAGGATTGGCACGGCTATATGGCTCCTTGCCGAATTGCCAGTCTTCAGAAAGTTGGCAGTTGGCGAGGTAATTCACCATGTCGGCGGCGTCGTCGGCTCGGATCGAGCTGGCCGCTCATCTGACAGATCAGATGAGGCCGGCTCTGGAGCGGAAGGACCCGGCGCGTGACGAACGCGGCCAGGAGGTCGGGCCCCGTCAGGCCCTCCGACTGGACCATCACCCGCAGGCGGGCGATGGCGGCGTTTCCTCCCTGCGACAGCGTCACCGCCCGGAAGGACCACTGGGGCAGCCTCCCCGCCGGTGGGCCGGCTACGTAAGCCGGCAGGTTGATGTAGTCGCCCCGTGGAGCTATGTTCCGCACGTAGAAGTACGACTTCTGCCACTTCTTCACCGATTGGATCAGCGTGATGACGGGGAAGGGGTTGTCGGCGCCCGATCTCCGCGACGCGATGAAGGCGCCAGTATGAGCCGGCACGCCTTTACTGCGCGTGCCCAGCTTCGACTGGAAGAACTCCCCCCAGAGCTCAAGGGTGGGGAGGACGCCGAGATAGCCCTCACACAGGGTGACGAAGGCCGACAGCAGCACCACCGCGTTGGGGGTGAGGTGGTGCGGCTGGAGCTGATAGAATTCCAGCCAGGAGCGGAAGAAGGCGCTCACTGGTAGGCCGAAGCCGCGCAGGAAGTGCGAGCGGAAGACCACCCGCTCGCCCTCCCGCGGCGCCGGCCTGATTTCCTTCTCCGGTGCGAGGCAGACCTCCACTTTGTCCACGCTGGGCAGACGCCGGGTGTCGCGGAGGAAGTCGATGTGGTCGTTATGGACGATGGAGCCGTCCCAATCCCCGCCAAGCTGCTCTACGTGGGGAGGCATAGCGGAAGCTAGCACGGCGGCGGAGGAGCGTGCGGAGGAAGAGCGCGGCGGCGAGGCGCTGTCGCGAGAACGAGCAAGGCAAGAAGACGGTGGAAGTAGGAGGAGCGTGCGAGGGCCTGCCGCCCTCCACCTCCCCCTACTTATAGCCTCACGCGGCCGAAGAGGCCGGACGTGGGGGGGAGACGTGGGATTAACTGCGCCCACTCCCCCCACGTCTCGCGTTTATTACGCATAAGTGCGAGCTGAAACTGCCGCACGGAACGTGCGGGCGGTTTCGGGATACAAAGGATCCGCGCCTGGGCCGGGGCGCGGACGTGGCGGGGCCCCTCCCTGCGGCGACGTCCCGTCACGCGCGTGGGCTGGCAGGCTTTCCGGCCATGTGGCACGCCAACGGCCCGAGGGCGGCCCGCGGCCCGGTGCACGTGCCTGCGGGTTCCTGCCCCCCGACTCCAGAAGAATTCGACTAAGGCGGCGCGCCTGACCAAGGCCGGCTCCCAGCTGCCGGCTTGTCACGATAGGAAGCTGATCGAGCTTCTTGAACCCGACTCCACCTCGAAGCCCAACCAGCTTCGGGGACTACTGTCGGAGTAAATGGCCATGGGTAGCCTAACCGACTATCCCTGGCTCTTCGGAAAATTTATCAGGCCTTTGGGCCTTCAAGCACTCCAAGCATTTGGGCCGCCTTCCCCGGCCGGCTACCACTAAAGCCGACTCCCAGAAGGCGACCCAGCCTCACCGACTCCAAGAAGCCGGCCAAGAAGGACGCCGACTCCTAGGAGCCGGCCAAGACCACAACCACTCCTACATAACGGCGACGTGACGGGGTGTGGCCACAGTGCGGCCCACGACCCCCGAAGCCCGAGGCGGGCATGGCTACAGGAGGCCGTACGGGAGGGACGTCTCCCGTGCGGCTCGGCACTGTAGCCACGCTAGCCTCGACGTCATCCACGACCCACTCCTGTACGGCCTGAGGACTGCGGGCCCCTTCAGCCAGAGAGAGGCGCGAAGGGGGCCCGACTTTTCCTAGTCGGCCAAGAGTATAGCCGGCCTCCAGAAGCCGGCTACTCCCTTCCTCGAAGCAGGAGCCCCATTAAGGAGACAAGACGAGGTGAGGCTACAGTGATAGCCCCCGAGGCGGATCACTGTAGCCACGCTTACCTCGACAAAGCCCTCATCATCAGAGGCGCGGCTACAGTAAGCAGCCGCCGACAAGACCCTAGGCGGTGGGGCCGGCCTGTCGACCAAGTAGCCGGCAGCCGGCGGGACCTACCAGCCGGCGGGACCCAGCAGCCGGCGGAGAAGCCGGTGAGCGTAGACACTGACGGCTGGGACCAGTTCCCAGCCGGATTACCATTGTACCCCCGGGGGGTAGGCCTATATAAACCCCCCGGAGCACCCATGCAAAGGGTTGGCTTTTAGGTTAACACCCACGCATAGCACACACACCATAGATAGAGAGAAGCAAGAGCTAGCCTTGTTCTTCTTCTCCCTTGATCTCAACAGCTCTAGGAGCAATTGTAGCTACCCTTTATCGATCTAGTGATCATGCGGAGACCCCGCAGAGCAGGACTAGGGGTGTTATCTCCTCGGAGAGCCCCGAACCTGGGTAAGATTCGCCGGCGTGCATGTCTTCGCCTCATCCCGTTTCCGGGCACCGGCGACGTTTTATTGGCTCCCACAATGATAAGCCATCCCTTGGCATATGTCGCACCAACCACCCGACACCACCGGGTCATTATGCTAACCCGCTGGAGAACATGGTCGCCGCAGCAGCACGGCTGGGGGCTCTCCCAATTGACAGCGACTCTCCAACGGCTATTGAAACCCGCCGGGTCAGAGAACTCCTTCAGATAGCACTGGCACAGCAAGAGGCGTACTCTTACAGCCGGGACATGATCCACTCAACCCCTTGACCAGGCCGGAGCCCGAGTTATAGCAGACACATGGTCTCAGCGACCGGCTCAAGTAATGTCCGACGCCACGACCTGCCCCCTGGCCATGGCCCGGCTCATAACGGAGCCTTTCACGCAACATACCAAGACAGAGCGCAGCAAGAGGCGGAACAGGTGCCTCAGTTGACGGCTTACCAGACACCCCCGGCTTATCCGACGACTTCCATCGACGTGGGTATCCCTACGATGACTGGAGGTGTCCCTTGTTTAGTGCCGGCTCTCCGCAATGAACGTCTACCCAAGGAATTCAAAGGCCTAGGAAAGTGCCTAATTACACGGCTGATTTACAACCCGGAGCCTGGATCGAGAGTTACGAGATGGCCATGGAATTGCTGGAGGTCAGTGAAGCGGCGATGGCCAAGTACTTTACCATGATGCTAGATGGGACTGCCCGCACTTGGTTGAAAGGGCTACCACCGAATTCCATCGGGTCTTGGGCTGAGTTGAAAGCCCGGTTCATCCAAAATTTCAAAGATACCTGTAGGCAGTCTATGTCAATTGTGGATTTGACTAACTGTAAACAGCAGGAGGGTGAGTCTACGACACATTGGGTTCGCCGGGTCAAAGAGATAATACATTCATCTGATAAGATGGATGCTGGCTCTGCAGTCTTAATGTTGGAACAAAATTGTCGTTTCCTGCCCTTGAAGATGAAACTCGGGTGGCTTAAGCGCGACTGCAATGATATGGTTATGCTGATGGCGGCTCAAGTACGCCGACTCTGATAGTACCAACGACCCTGCTTCAGATGATGAAAGGACAGGGAAGGGAAAGAAGAACGGCAATGGCAAGGGTCCTCAGCATAACCTTGGGAACCAAGGAGGTGGCAAGCGTAAGGCTGACGGCAGCCTAGAGTTCGTGGCCAACGCCAGCTCACAGGGGAATAACCAGCGACGCAAGGGGAGGCCACCTCCCCGAGCCGGCGGGTCAGGCCCGACGCTGGAGCAGCTGTTGAATGAGCCTTGTCCAAGGCATGGCTCTAGGGAGAAGCCAACTACTCATCTATGGAAGGATTGCGCAATCATGAAATCCTTTAAGAATTCCAATGCTTTTAATGGCAACCATGGCCCGGGCGGCGGCTCAGGCGCTGGCGGTTTTCATGGCCCGGGCGGCGGCTCAAGTTCTAATCCACAGAACGGTCAAGGGGGCTTTAATCAGCAGTCTGGCCAGGGTCATCAACAGCAGCAGGGGGGTTATCAGACCAATCCAAAGCAGCTTAACGGTGGACAGTATCATGTATTTACCACCAGTCTGTGTAAGCGAGATCAGAAGCTTCATAAGAGGGCTGTGAATGCTGTTGAGCCGGCGGTTCCCCGCTGTTTAAGACGGTCTGAGCAGCCTATCATGTGGAGTAGGGAGGATCACCCTCCCCGGGTTGATAATCCGGGTCACTTGGCCTTGGTGGTGGCTCCTCAGGTGGGAGGATATAAGTTTACTAATGTACTCATGGATGGAGGCAGCAGCATCAACATCCTCTATTATGAGACTTTCCGTCGTATGGGGTTGATTGATAAGAACCTCAGCCAGTCAAACACTATTTTCCATGGTGTGGTGCCTGGTAAGTCGGCTTATCCAATTGGCAAGATCGAGTTGGAAGTGGCCTTTGGAGACGAGTACAACTACAGGGTGGAAAAATTGACCTTTGAGGTGGTCAAGATAAGAAGCCCGTATCATGCCATATTTGGGCGGCCGGCTTACGCCAAGTTCATGGCACGGCCGTGTTACGTGTATATACAGCTCAAGATGCCAGGTCACAATGGGACCATCACGGTTCACGGCAGCCGGAAGGTGGCCTTGGAGTGTGAGGAAGGCGATGCAGCTTATGCAGAATCTGTTTGTGCAACAGAGGAGTTGAAATTTTACAAGGACAATGTTGACCCAACAGATATGACCTCTCTGAAAAAGCCGACTACGGAGCATGAGCCGGCAATGAAATTTAAGTCGGCGGATGAGACTAAACTTGTTGATTTTGTTCCAGGTGATTCATCTCAGCAGTTTAGCATCAGTGCCAATCTGGATCCAAAATAGGAAAGCGCGCTCATCGAGTTCATCCGTGAGAATAGGGACATTTTTGCATGGAAACCTTCTGACATGCCAGGTGTACCTAGAGAACTCGCTGAGCACACTCTCAATGTTGATCCGAAATTTAAGCCGGTCAGGCAATTCCTTCGGCGGTTTAATGCAGAGAGGCGGAAAGCCATTGGTGAAGAGGTGGCCCGGCTCTTGGCGGCCGGGTTTATTGTTGAAGTCTTTCACCCAGAGTGGTTAGCTAACCCGGTGCTCGTGCTCAAGAAGAATGGCACCTGGCGGATGTGTGTGGACTACACGGACTTAAACAAGGCATGTCCAGCTGATCCTTTTGCCCTTCCCTGTATTGATCAAATCATTGATGCTACGGCGGGTTGCGAGCGCTTAAGTTTCTTGGATGCTTATTCTGGATACCATCAGATTAAAATGGCAGTTAAGGACCAGGAGAAGACGGCGTTCATCACTCCCTTTGGAGCCTTCTGCTATGTATCTATGCCTTTTGGACTCAAGAGTGCACAGGCGACTTATCAGCGTTGCGTGCAGAACTGTCCCCATAACCAGATTGGGCGCAATGTTCATGCCTATGTAGATGATATTGTGGTTAAGTCCAGGGAGAAGGAAACTTTGATAGATGATCTGAGGGAAACCTTTGATAGTCTCCGGGTCTACAAGATGATGCTTAACCCGGCCAAGTGTGTTTTTGGTGTTCCTGCAGGCAAGCTCTTGGGTTTCTTGGTTTCTAACAGAGGCATTGAAGCTAACCCGGAGAAGATCAAGGCAATCACCTCTCTGGCTAAGCCGGCGTGTATAAACGACGTCCAGCGCCTGGCGGGTCGTAATGCTGCTTTAAGCCGGTTTATAAGCCGTTTGGGTGAGAAGGCCATGCCATTGTACCAGTTGATGAAGAAAACTGATGACTTTGTCTGGAATGATGCTGCTAATACTGCTTTTGAGGATTTGAAGAGACAGCTGGCAGAGCCCCCAGTCCTTGCTGCTCCGGTTGACAAGGAGCCTTTATTGCTGTATGTAGCTGCTAACACACAGGCCGTCAGTGTGGCTGTGGTGGTCGAGCGCAAGGAAGAGGGTAAGGAGCATCCGGTTCAGCGGCCGGTTTATTACGTCAGGGAAGTGCTCATCGAGTCCAAACAGCGGTATCCACATTGGCAGAAGCTTGTTTATGGCATGTTCATGGCAAGCCGGAAGCTTAAGCATTACTTCCAGGGTCACCCTATCACTGTGGTTAGTTCTGCTCCCCTCGGAGATATCATCCAAAACAGAGAAGCTACAGGGAGAGTGGCTAAGTGGGCTATAGAGCTTGGGCCTCATGGTCTGAAATACGTACCACGCACTGCTGTTAAATCTCAAGCCTTGGTGGATTTCATCAACGATTGGACAGAGCTACAAGTGCCCGAAGAAAAGCCGGATAACACATATTGGACTATTCACTTCGATGGATCCAGGCAATTGGAGGGCTCGGGGCTGGAGTTGTATTGGCTTCCCCTAAAGGTGACAAGTTCCATTATGTGCTACGGTTGATGTTTCCTTGTACTAACAATGCGGCTGAGTACGAGGCCTTGCTCCATGGTCTTCGGATGGCTAAGGAGATGAGCTTGAGCCGGGTAAGGTGCTTCGGCGACTCAGACTTAGTGGCTCAACAAGTATCAGGCAAGTGGGATTCCAAGGACCCTCTCATGGCGGCTTATCGCCGTGAAGTTGATGCCATTGGTGGACACTTTCAGGGTTACCAAGTAGAGCACATCGATCGCAGGAAGAACGAGGCGGCTGATGCTTTAAGCCGGTTGGGCTCTCAGCGAAAACCGGTGCCGCCTAATACTTTCCTGGACGTCTTGCATAACCCTTCTGTTAAGTTGCCTACAGAAGAAGACTTGGCCGTCCCTGACCCGGAGGCACAATTGGTGGCGGCTCTCCACATCATCCCGGACTGGACAGTGCCCTATCTGGCTTACATGACCCGGGGAGACTTGCCTGAGGATGAAACTTTGGCCAGACAAATAACCCGGCGGTCTAAGTCAATGGTTGTTATCAATGGTGAGCTGCATCGCTGCAGTGTTACGGGAGCGTTCCAGCGTTGCGTTTCCCCTGAGGAAGGTCAAGAAATCTTGCGTGAGATTCACGAAGGGGATTCTGGCCATCATGCCGGCTCAAAATCCCTTGTGGCCAAGGCTTTTCGTCATGGTTTTTATTGGCTGACGGCTCATGCTGATGCGGAGGACTTGGTCAGTAAATGTGATGGTTGCCAGAGGTTCTCGCGACGGGCTCATGTGCCGGCTCAGGAACTGAGGATGATCCCAATTACTTGGCCATTTGCGGTCTGGGGGCTTGATATGGTTGGGCCTTTTAAAAGGTCCAAGGATAAGAAGACTCACCTTTTGGTGGCAGTTGACAAGTTCACAAAGTGGGTTGAAGCAGAGCTAGTTAGTAAGTGTGACGCAGCCACGGCGGTTCAGTTCATGAAAAAGGTGATATTTCGCTTTGGTTTTCCACACAGCATTATAACTGACAACGGCACCAATCTATCCAAGGGTGCTATGGAGGAGTTTTGTCAACGAGAGCATATTCGACTTGATGTTTCATCAGTGGCTCATCCTCAATCCAATGGTCAAGCTGAGAGAGCTAATCAGGAGATTCTGAAGGGCATCAAGCCCCGGCTTTTAGTCCCTTTGCAACGGACGCCGGGTTGTTGGGTGGAGGAGTTACCCTCCGTGTTATGGAGCATCAATACTACTCCTAACAGGTCTACGGGTTACACGCCTTTCTTCATGGTTTATGGAGCGGAAGCAGTCCTCCCCAGTGACATCCGTCATGACTCGCCTCGAGTGGAAGCTTATGTTGAGGCGGATAATGAACAGGCGCGCCAAGATGCTCTTGACTTGTTGGACGAGCAGCGTGATGTGGCAGCAGCTCGATCCGTGATTTACCAACAAGACCTGTGTCGTTATCACAGTCGCCGGGTTAAGTCCCGGGTCTTCCAGGAAGGTGATCTGGTGCTCCGGCTCATCCAAGATCAAACAGATGCGCACAAGCTATCCCCGCCTTGGGAAGGACCCTTTGTGGTCAGCAAGAACTTGCACAACGGGTCATATTACCTCATTGACATTCGGGAGCACAAAGATTCACGCAAGTCGGAGGAGGAGACCCGTCGGCCGTGGAACATAGCTCAGCTTCGGCCTTATTACACTTGAGCCGCCGGCTCTCGTAATGTACATATTTCTATAAGCCATGTATATATCATGATAAGCAATAAAGCAGGACCTCTGTCCTTTTTCTCCTCCAAAGGTAAATGTGTTGTTTCCATTACAAGATCACATGGTAACTTGGAGGTGGATCTGGCTTATGATCGTACTCGAATCTAGCCGTACGCAATATAGTCACTTGGGGGCTTCCTGTTCAAACATAGGTCGTATTCGAACCAAAGAGAACATAGCTGTCGATACCCATTTGATTGGCAAAGTGCCGAGCTCATTAGGGAGTTTCTTTGATCATATTTGAATCATGGCTCAACGCCCTTTGGGAACCGACGTGGATCGTATTCGAATCAGCATCGTTAAACAACTCTCAAGGTCATTTGGGGGCTTCCTGTTCAAACATAGGTCGTATTCGAACCAAAGAGAACATAGCTGTCGGTACCCTCTTGATCGGCATCGCCAAACCCACTGGGGGCTATATGATCGCATTCGAATCTTAGCTTAACCCCTTTGGGACGGGTCTCTGGTCGTATTCGAACCGGAAGCCCCTGAGTTTTGATTTTCTGATTTACAACAAGTTCTTCTGGTTGTATCGACAGTGTACACGGCGGTTCTTGTTCCACCGGCTTAACTTTGATTCACAGTGCTAGTCGCACACAATCAACATTATCAAGACTGGTAAACCGGAGTTGAGGTAGCAACCTTATTATCCGGGTTATATAAACCGAAAGTGTACTTGAAGGCCTGTAAGTGTGTTATTACGGTTATATCAAGGACATAGTTGAGGACCGGTTTTTCGTGACTTAGATTTATATTCCGGGTTATATATATGAGACTATGATTCTCAGTGCGGTAAGCCGCCTAGAGACTTGTGATTTGTTTTTCTATGCAGGATAGTTAAAGACAACTATTTGAGCTTAAGGAAAATGAATGATCAATTATGACCCGGAGGAATATAAGGAAGCAACTCCAATGGAATTAAGCATTCAGCACGTGCACGATGGCACGACAAAGTTAAAATGTTGGTCCTATTCTATTATAAGACTCCCCGAGTCCAAAAGGGTGAAGCATTGTTCAACAAGCCGCCTAAAGAGTCAAGATGCTTGCCGGGTCGAAGCTTCCGGCTCATCCCTCTCCGCTCCTCCGGCTGTTCCCAAGACCTGGAAGGTTGAGGATTTCCAGTCAATGCCGCTCAAAGCTTCAAATTGAGCTTCCTCGTCAATTAACCCGGCCGGGTCAATTTCCGGGGCAAAGGTGTGCTTACGAGTCGGCGGGACTAAGCTGATGGCTTCATAACACGGAGTGGGGATCCTCTGATTCTCTGCATCGTAGCCCGGCTGGTACTTGGTCAGATCAGTGTCATTCCCAATCAGGGTGGCCACCGGGCGCACGATCTTCACGCAGGCAGCAAAGTCCTTTTGGTCGAAGGGGGTGCCGTCTTCCTTCAAGTTGGGGTAACCAAGTGCAATGTCAGTCGGGTCTAGCTCTGGAAGGAAAGCCTTGGCCCGGCTCAGAGCAGCTATGGCTCCGGCTCTTGCAGAGGCCCGTCGCAGCTCTTGGACACGCTGAGGAAGAACGGCAAGCCGGCGAAGTACTTCCGCCAGGTGAGTCGGAACCTCATTGGATAGGGCCACCACAGCCAAAGCGCGCTGTGACCCGGTGTAGAGTTGCTCCACCAGGGTGTACACGGCCTTCAGCTTGGTCAGCACGTTCTGATTGAGGTTGGCGCTTCTGGGGCCTGTTTAACAGAGTAAGATAAGCCGCTGGCAATGATGGGAGTTATGAGACATAAAGATTATAAACTTGACGAGAGCCGGTGGAATGACTTACTGAAGATTGCGGCGACCATCTGTGACACGTGGCGCTTTAAGCCGGAGAGTTCGGCGTTTCTCTCCGTCAGAGCCTTCTCCGCCTGTTCGGCCCGGCTCACCAGAGTAGCCTTCTCTTCGGCCCAAGTCTTCCTTTCAGCTTCAAAGTTCTTCTTCAGCTTCTCTTGAGCAGCAATACTGGACTCAAATTTGGCGTTGGCCTTCCGGGTCTCAGTTTCCTGCGTCCTCAGGTGGTTCTTCAGATCAGAGATATCAGCCTCAAACTTCTTGCAAATAGCCTGCACAATTTCCGGGTTATAGTATGAGCAGTTATTATGCAATTTTAAAGTCCCAAGCGCTTTCCAAGCAAAGACACTTGGCACTTGGGGGCTAATGCATGTCGAAAGTCTCTATCTACAAATTACCGGTTCATGGAAGTAAGCCAGAAGTTAAGTCTACAACATATTCTATCATAAGTAGTAGACTTGGGGGCTAGAGTATGGTAAAGAGGATTATGCAGTAAGCAGTAGAGTGGTACCTCAGACTTATGTTGTATCTGCTTCACCATGTCAATCTCCAAGTCCCGGCTGCTGTGCACTTGACTGACATAGCCGGAGATGATCTCTCCAATGCTCAGGTTGGCGTAGTTGGTGATGTCCAGCTTGGCCCGGTGGCGCTCTAGCAACTCTTGCTTCGCAGAGCACTTAGCCAGCGCAGTGGGTCTCCCCGGCTTGACAAACTCCGTCCGGGTGATTACCACGTCCGGGTCATCGGCCGGCTGAGCCGGGCTGGAGATATCCGGGTTGGTGGAAGTCTCCATGGCTGGCTCGTCGTTGGGAGCAGTGGCTTCAAGAGCAGAGGCAGCTGGCGGTTCTTGAGCGGAAACCTCCGGTTCAGTCACGACCGACTATTCCACCGGCTTATTCTTCTTTGCTCTTTTACTGAGCTTTGCTTGAGCACTAAAAGGACAAAAGGTTAGTACAAAAGTATGAGTAAAGATAAGCACAGCAAGAGATGATCATCATTACCCGGGTACGGTCTTGAAAGCCGGCAGATTCGACTGCATCGAGTCACCAGAGGAAGGTGATGTTTCCTGATAATTTGAATCAGAAGAATTGAGAGGTTGACGTATAACACCCGCCAAAGGATGAAAAGGATATAAGTTGGAGATAACCTCGGTCCGGCGCTTCCTTGACGCCTCAGGTAAACCGGAGGAGAGGTCAGCATCCTTGTTGGTCCGGGTGTGCCGCCGGCTCTCATGAATCTGTCGCTTCAAAAGAAATTGAGGATCTTGATAAGCTAAAGGATGTGAAAATCTTACTTTCCGGGTTACTCTTCGGACTTTCAGCCTTGGCAAGGGCTCCGAGTCGGAGGAAAGTGTCATTACCTCTTCAGTCACCGGGTTACTTGCTCCGGTGTCATCCTGCTAATGATCAGTGTCAATAAGGCGGATAGGAATAAACAAGAAATACAACAAGAGCTCACAGGTTCAGGGGTTACCTCTGACTCGGAGCTGTCACTTAGTTGAAGCAGCTCTGAGGCGGTAGGCCTGCTTCCCTTCTTGCGGGGAGCGGCTCTCCTGGCGGCTTTCTTAGCCTTCCTGGCCGCCTCATGGTCATACTTGACCTTCCAGAATTTATCATCAGCCTGAAACATACAATGAAGACTTCTTAAGGTTCAGATGAAAACTATCTAAAAGAGAAAATAAGATGTTCAGATCAGCGGCTTACCGCTGGGGCCGGGTTGGTCTTGCAGAAGGGGCTTAAGCCGGTCCTCCCGCAGTCTGCCAAGCTCTCATTCAAGAGGGCCTTGGTCATATCTTCAACAATGTCTTCAGGAAGATCGTTGCGGCTGTGTCGCAGGGGGTCATCTTTCCGGCCCGTGTAATCACACATTAAGCCAGGGCGGCGGCTCAAGGGGATCACCCGCCATGAGATCCAAACCCGGACCAGATCGATGCCGTTGAGGCCGTTGCCCAGGAGAGCCTTGATCTTGTTGATGGTGGGGATCAGAGGTTGACGCTCCGCCTGAGATAGTTTATCGGGCAGAGGGTGGTTTGGTTCCAGACGCACAGCACGAAAGCCGGGCAGAGGGCTCTCGTCAGCCGGAGACGTGTCCTGGCAGTAAAACCACGTCTGGTTCCAGTCCTTTGGATGGCTGGGCGGCTCAGCGTACGGAAAGAGGCAGTCTCTCCGGCGTTGAATGGAGATTCCACCAAGTTCCAGGCTCGGTCCATTGGCGCACTCATTCTGGCGGTTCAAATAGAATAGCTCTCTAAAGAGCAGAAGGCTGGGCTCTTCTCCAAGGTAGACTTCGCAGAACACTTGGAAGTTGCATATATTGGACACAGAGTTGGGTCCTATGTCTTGTGGCCGCAGATCAAAGAAACTCAGCACATCTCTAAAGAACTTTGAGCCGGGCGGTGCGAAGCCCCGGCTCATGTGATCCGCAAATATTACCACCTCCCCATCCCTTGGCTGTGGTCTCTCCTCGGACGGGTCAGGGGCGCGGTAAGACATGACATCCTTCTTGGGCAGGTAACCCGTTTTCACAAAGTCTGCTAAGGTTTCATCAGTGACGTTGGACCTCATCCAGTTGCACGTGATGGGTGCTTTGGGAGCTTTGGGAGGCATGGTGAAAGTCGGAAGCCTATGATAAAAGGAAATGTCCGGTTTAATTATAAGCCGGAGGAAATTTACAGTTCAATGTTTAAAGTGGCGGCTTATGAAAGGGCCTAATGACATATAGCTAAGTGCATCGGGTTATCTAAGCCGCTGGAGGTATTGAGAGTAATTCAATTGTCTACAGCTTTATCATAAATGAGCTGGAAAATTTTACGGCGCGTGGCTTCTTTGAGCCGGAAATGTAAGCCGCCCTAGCTCAGCAGATGCAGTTTTTTACTAAGTGTGGTGAAAACAAGTTTCACAGATCGCAGTGGATATTTTGGATCAAAATGGTCGACTAAAAGCAAAAGTTTCTAGACCTAAAACAGAGGCAGAAGAAGCTCATAAGTTCGAACGGAGCCTTTATGCAATGAGAAGGGATCTATGTACATTGGAAACGGGCGTGAAACAACTACCGCAACAGTTCTATAGTCTAAAGATCAAGAAAGGTGGTAAAAATGAAATCTACCAAGAACTCGCAAGGAATGGCGACGAACACGGGAAGAACAGCAAGAACCCTAACGCGGATCTATTCTACGGAGTAACAAGGACTTACAGGTACTGGGGAGTTGCGGAGGTCGCCGCCGTTTATCTGGTCACGTCAGGTTGATGCAGCGGCCTGAGTCGGTGAAGACAGGAAGACCCGCGGTGGCGGCGGCGATGGAGCTCGAGCGGGAGATTAGTGGCGAGAGGAGGAAGACGAGTGGCTGGAGGCTCATCGGGCCGGGCTACTTATAAGGAGAAGCTCATAAGTGGGCGCGAGAAACGAGGAGGCCACGGCGCGGTTATCTCGCCATAAAAACCCCTCGATTTTCGGGACGACAGTTAAAGATAAGATCCGTTGCGGATATGGTGGAGTAAAAAACGGACTTAATGGAAGATGACGTCACGACGGGTTATAGCCTTCACACAATTGTAAGCCGGAGATTTTCTATCAAAAGGATTGAAGATTGACATGAGCAGGCTCAAATCAATCTGGGGCCTAATGTTGAGGATATAAACCTTAGAGTCACCCGCCCGGAGGGGCCGGGTTACTCATAATGGTCATCGCGTGAAGCCCGGCGCCAAGCTTGAAGACGGCGGGCCAAAGATGGGCTTAAGACCCGGAGATGGCTTAAGGCCCGTAGTTACAACCGCCATTATGGTAGAACTTGTAGTGTAAGGCAAGAATAGTTGAGAGTCCGAGCCGGACACTCTTATGAGCCGGCCGGGACTCTGAGAGCTGCTGGGCGTCAACCTCCCTATATAAAGGGACGACCCGGCAGCGGTTTAGGAGAGAGAGAGATCTCATCGAGAGCTAGGCATAGCAGTCACGCTCCCATCTCATCGAAACCCTAATCAATACCACCTCAACTGGACGTAGGCTTTTACCTTCACCGTAAGGGGCCGAACCAGTATAACCCTCGCGTTCCTTGTCCCGCTTAACCACTTTAAGCTTCCTAGTTGCGATGGCTCCACGACTAAGTCCTAGCTCGAGGACATCTGCCATGACAATTCCACGACACATCCTTCTGTGGCTTCTTGCCATCAGCCATTTTCTTCAGCTGAGGAATATGAACAACAGAATTTTCTGAAGAGGTGTGCAACTTTTCTTCGAGGAACGCTGCAAATGAGTTAAGTTGATGAGAACCTAGTGATTCAGCAGCGGACATGTGTACCTGTGAACAGAATATAGTTGCGAGGAATTTTGGAGAGGTCATATGCGTTCTCAGAAGTTTTTGCAAAAAGAACAGGTTTGAGGAATTTGACCAGATGAATCTTGAGGAATTTCACTAAGCGCTCTTTGTCTTAGGTTCCAGAGTTGTACAGATTAAAAATCCACACAAATGAGGAATCTTGAAGAAATGATGCTTGGGGAAACAGATCAAGAACAGATGATAAGTGAGGTGTTTAATGTGTGAAGATTTGAAGAATAAACACCTTTTGAAGATTTTGTTGAAAACATCAGAATCAACAAGGGCAGTAAAAGTAACTTTTAATTACCCTTGATGAAGAACACGACAAACTGGGAAGTGTAGATGTGAAGCTCGTCAGTTTAGATCTTCCACGCCCTAACTTGGCTGAGGAAGACAGCTACGGCGGCGGCGGAGTGAAGAAATCCTCGGCCGGCGCGAGTACGACGACGACGAGGTCGAGGCAGTGAAGCTCTTCCTCACCGGCGATGATGGAAGCAGCGGCAGCGCTAGGGTTTGAGAGCTCGAGCGAGGGAGTGAAGTCGAGCGGAGTAAAAAGTAAGTGAGGAAGGGGAGGGGTATTTATAGCCGAGGTGAAAAACCACTCGTCCGAAGAAATTGGACGAACGTACCCCTGACCCTTCTCATTCGCGCGACATGTGTCACCCACGTACTGAGAGGTGGCGATCGTGTGAGATCGTGGGTGAATAGATAAGTATTATCGTGGAATGTGGAACGGTTTAGGCGGCAACAACCGAAAATTCAAATTAGAATATTTTAAAGTTTCGTTCGCAGTTTCTTCAGCTGACAAGGACACAGTGAAGATTTTGAACGAGTTTCAAGTAGAACCCACATGAAGAAATTGTGAATAGACTGGGTTGAGTTTAGCATAGAGGGGGAAGGGTCCGATCACATTCACTTAGCAGAAAAGGCAACTTGAAGAAATAGCAATAAGTGAATGTTGTAGAGGACATAAACTCATATATATATATATATAGCCAATGAAGAACAACGATGGAAACGATGAAGATATTGTAAAGTTGAAGAATTTGAACAACTGAGGAATTTCATAATTGAGGAAAAACTCAAATTGTAGATTTTCAACTTTTGGTGGTGGCGTGACCTACCGTGTAAGAATGATGATTTTAGACACCGCGTACAATTGTCGTAGGGCTCTGAGAATCAAATTCTTGATTAATTTCTTCATACTTAGAGTGTTAGTCTTCATTGATTGAAGAAAAATGTTTCTTCATGTGTTGCACATCTAAGTCATCAATTTTGCATAAGTGTTAGGATGAGTGTCCTTTTCAAAGAACACTCGAAGATTCTAGGATATTTAGCTCACACCTCAACTTGCTAAATCTCTTCTCATCCAAGGGCTTAGTGAAGATATCGGCTAGCTGTTCTTCAGTCCTTACATGTTCAATAGAGATGTCGCCCTTCCACACATGATCGCGAAGAAAATGATGAAGAATCTGAATGTGCTTTGTCTTCGAGTGCTGAACTGGGTTATGAGCAATCTTGATTGCACTCTCATTGTCACAGTAGAGAGGCACATTCTTCATGTTGACGCCATAGTCCTTGAGAGTTTGCTTCATCCACAGCGATTGAGCACAGCAAGAACCAGCAGCAATGTACTCAGCTTCAGCAGTAGACAGTGATACACAGTTCTGTTTCTTCGAGGACCAACATACCAAAGATCGTCCGAGGAAATGGCATGTGCCTGATGTTGACTTGCGGTCCACACGATCACCGGCATAGTCAGAGTCTGAATATCCAATGAGATAAAAAGCCGAGCCCTTGGGGTACCATAATCCAAGTGTTGGTGTGTGAGCTAGATATCGAAGAATATGCTTCACAGCCTTATGGTGTGATTCCTTCGGTGTAGCTTGAAATCGGGCACACATGCAAACACTAAGCATAATATCTGGCCTAGATGCACATAAATACAATAAAGAACCAATCATGGAGCGGTATACCTTTTGATCGAAGTCAATACCATTTTCATCAGTGCATAGATGGCCATTTGTGGGCATAGGAATTTTGACGACATTGCAATCTTGCATGCCGAATTTCCTCAGTACATCCTTGAGGTATTTCTCTTGAGATATGAATATGCCATTGCGTTGTTGACGGATTTGAAGACCTAAGAAGAATTTCAATTCTCCCATCATAGACATTTGATATTCTTCACTCATCATATAGGCAAATTCATCACTCTAGCGTTGGCCAGTACAACCAAATATGATATCATCAACATATATTTGGCACACAAACAATTCACCATCATATGATTTAGTGAAAAGAGTAGGGTCAAGTGAACCGGGTTTGAAGCCTTTCTTCATGAGGAATTCCTTCAAAGTATCATACCACGCCCGAGGGGCCTGCTTGAGGCCATAGAGGGCCTTATTGAGTTTGAAGACTTTGTCGGGATGCTTTGGATCTTCAAAACCCAGGGGTTGAGCAACATATACTTCTTCCTCAAGCTTACCATTGAGGAATGCACTTTTCACATCCATTTGATATAAAGTGATATCATGATGGTTAGCATAAGCAAGTAATATGTGAATAGCCTCAAGTCTAGCAAGAGGTGCAAAAGTTTCATCGAAATCAATTCCTTCAACCTATGTGTAGCCTTGCGCTACAAGCCGTGCCTTATTCCTCACCACAAGGCCATTTTCATCTTGCTTGTTGCGGTAGATCCACTTTGTGCCAATGATATTGTGCTTGCGAGGATCTGGACGATTGGCCAGTTCCCAGACATTGTTGAGCTCAAATTGATGTAATTCCTCTTGCATAGCTTGAATCCATTCTGGCTCCAGAAATGCTTCATCTACCTTAGTGGGCTCTGTGATAGAGACGAAAACAAAGTGCCCACAAAAGTTAGATAAATGTGAAGCTCTTGAGCGTGTGAGAGGACCTGGAATGTTGATGTCGCTGATGATTTTCTCAATCTGACCTTCGTTTGCAACTCGAGGATGAGCAGGTTGACGTCGAGGAATTTGACCAGCATTTTCTTCAGCACCATTTTCTTCAGGTGCATCAGCATGGCGTTCTTCACGTTCTGGAATGATTTCTTCAACAGATTCTTCGGTAGGAATGACATCCTCAGTAGCCTTGAACTTGATAGTTTCCTGAGGTGACTGTTCATCTAACACAGAAGGTAGGTGCTCTCTTTGCGAGCCATTAGTTTCATCGAACCGCACATCTACAGTTTCAACAACCTTGTGGTGAACGTTGTTGAAGACTCTGTAGGTATGCGAGTCCTTTCCGTAACCAAGCATAAAACTTTCATGTGCTTTCGGTGCAAATTTAGAACTGTGATGAGGATCTCTAATCCAACATTTAGCACCGAAGACTTTGAAATAACTCACATTGGGTTTCTTGTCAGTGAGAAGTTCGTATGCAGTCTTCTTGAAGAATTTGTGAAGATATACCCTGTTGATGATGTGGCACACAGTATCAATTACCTCAATCCAGAACGACGAGGCGTCTTGTATTCATCAAGCATAGTGCGAGCCATCTCAACAAGAGTTCTGTTCTTGCGCTCCACGACGCCATTCTGCTAAGGAGTATAAGGAGCAGATAACTCATGAGTAATACCAAGTTCATCAAGATAGTCATCAAGACCAGAATTCTTGAACTCAGTTCCATTGTCACTTTCTGATGTGCTTGATCTTCACACCAAAGTTGGTTGAAGCCCTCGAGGAAAATCGTTTGAAGACTTCCTGCACCTCATGTTTGTAAGTCACAATATGCACCCATGTGTAACGAGAATAATCATCAACAATAACAAATCCATATAGAGATGCATCATTTGTAACTGCTGAATAATGATTAGGACCAAAGAGATCCATGTGAAGCAATTCAAATGGTCGAGTGGTAGTCATGATTGTCTTCGCTGGATGTTTGGCCTTGGTCATCTTTCCAGCTTCGCAGGCTCCACACAAGTGATCCTTGAGAAATTTGACATTCTCAATGCCAATGACATGCTTCTTCTTCGCGAGCGTGTGCAGATTCCTCATGCCTGCATGACCTAGTCGTCGATGCCATAGCCAGCCTTCTGAAGCTTTTGCAAGTAGACATATAGCTGGATGTGGTCCTGTAGAGAAATCAACAATATACAGATCTCCTCTCCTAAAGCCTTTGAAGACTTTGGAATTGTCAGCTTCCATGATCACAACACAACGATACTTGCCAAAGATGACAACCATATCAAGATCACAAAGCATTTTGACTGACATGAGGTTGTATCCTAAGGACTCAACAAGCATGACTTTGTCCATGTGTCGATCCTTTGAGATCGCAACCTTACCTAGACCCAATACCTGACTTTTGCCTTTGTCAGCGAAGATGATATGCTTCAGATGCGATGGAGATAAGGGAACATCCATCAATAGATTCTTGTCACCAGTCATGTGATTTGTACA
Organism: Triticum aestivum; assembly: GCF_018294505.1. NCBI lineage: Eukaryota > Viridiplantae > Streptophyta > Magnoliopsida > Poales > Poaceae > Triticum > Triticum aestivum. The sequence goes on from NC_057811.1 coordinate 281,239,200, forward strand.
TCCACTATCGAGGACCCACTCATTGGCTTTGGGTTGATCATCCTGCAGATGAATTAGTGCATCTTACGAACTCATAAACTTCATCAGTGAAGAATATGACATCAATTTCATCAGATCAATTTCATCAAGCAATAAAACAGATAAAGCAGTATTAGGACGTGAGAAATGAGGATTCATTTCTTCATGATTAGCCTGCGTCCCTTCAGGCAAATTCAGGTCTCCAGCAAATTCTTCATATGTTTTAAGTTCGTCTGGAGACCCGACCCTGCATAAAAGATTAGTTATTTTTCTTCACCACCCACATCTGAAGGGGTGGCAAAGAGTTCATCACTCTGCGAGCTCCATATGAGAAAGGTGGCATAGAAGCCAGTCCACTTCGTTTCACATAAGAAGAATTAGGGTAAGCATATGAATAAGCAGAGAAATTCTTCGAGGACTTAATGAACATAATGATTAGAAGAATAATGCTCATATTCATAGCCCTTAAATCTTCCCTGCGAGACAGAAGTGTTAGCACGATGATGTTTATATGAGGACTTTGATCCTCTTGAGGAATTTGATCCACGTGAGGAATTTGGTCCGTATGAGGAATTTGATCTGGGGTTCCTATTCGTCACAGGTGGTATCATGAGGACATTCACCTGAAGACTTTCAAGGCACCTTTTGGGAACCCAGGTTTTCTTCATAGGGGAACCGTTCCTGCAGTTAGTGCCAACATATCTAGCAAATACTTCACCATTATGATTTTTGAACAGTTTATAGTTGGAGTCAAATGACTCATCAGCAGAATGAGGAGATTCACATGTAAAGCCAGATAAGGTAGATGGATCTACTGGAGGTCCCTTTGCAGCAACCCATGAGGTTTTGGGATACTGCTCGGGCTTCCAGTATGTCCCATCAGCATTGAGTTTCCTCTCAAAGGCAATGCCCTATTTCCTAGGGTTCCTGTTGAGAATCTGCTTTTTAAGCACATCACAAAGAGCCTGATGCCGTTTGAGGCTTTTGTACATGCCTGTCATATACAATTCCTTCAGCCCTGCATCATCAATGATACTAGCATTGTCCTCAGATGAGGAATTAGTGATAGCAGAGACAGGTGAAGCATTTGTAACATTAGAAGCATTTGAACATTCAGGTGAAGAATTAGCAGATTCTCGTTCAATGCACTTCAAACATGGAGGAACAAATTCTTCCCGAGCAGCGCTGATTTGTTGAGCAAGTAATGAATCGCGCTCCTTCTGAAGATCTTCATAACTCACCCTTAGCTTTTCAAGATCTTGCTTTCTTTGAAGAAATTCATAAGAAAGCTTCTCATGATCAGATAAGAGAGTGTTATGATGACTTTGAAGGTTGTCAAACTTAGACTGAAGTCTCTGAAGATTTTCAGTCAAGGTTTTAGTGCGATCCATTTCTTCACCCAACATATCATCACTTTTGTCTAGCATGTTTTGAACCTTTTCAAAAGCCTTTTGTTGTTTCACAGCAATCTTAGCAAGTTTAGAGTAGCTAGGCTTGAGGTTTTCATCAGATTCATCCTCACTTGATTCAGAGGAGGGGTATTTGAGTACCTTGGCACCTTTTGCCATGAAGCAATAGGTGGGAGCATAGTCATCATCGCCTCTATCAGACTTGTTGGTGACGCCATTTTCTTCCGATTTGAAGATGGACTTGCTGACGGACGCAGTAGCGAGAGCTAGACTCGCCACACCAGATACTGACTCCTCAAATGCCTCCTCTTCCTCATGTTCCTCAGATTCAGCTTCAGAGTCCATTTCCTTGCCAATGAATGCCCGAGCCTTCTTGGAGCTACTCTTCTTGTGAGATGAAGACTTTGAGGATTTCGATGATGAAGACTTTGTAGATTTCTTCTTCTTCTTTGAGTCATCAGAACTGTAATCCTTGTATTTCTTCTTCTTTGATTCCTTTTCCCACTAAGGGCAGTCTTGAATGTAGTGACCAGGTTTCTTGCATTTGTGGCAAAGTCTCTTCTTATAGTCACTGGATGAGGAATCATTACTCCTTGAGGATTTTCCAAAGCGACCATGTCTTGAGAACTTCTAAAATTTCTTCACGAGTAGTGCTAGTTCCTGGCTCAGTTCTTCAGGATCACCAAGGCTACTACCAGAATCTTCAGATTCAGAAACTGCCTTGGCCTTCAGGGCACGTGATCTGCCATAGCTCGAACCATAGAGATCTCTCTTCTCAACAAGCTGTAACTCATAAGTGTTTAGCCTCTCGAGGATATCAGCGGAATCAAGTGACTTGTAATCTCAATGTTCTTATATCATCAGTGCCAGAGTATCAAATGAGGAATCAAGCGATCTCAGCAATTTCTTCACCACCTCATGGTCGGTGATGTCAGTGGCACCAAGTGCTTGAAGCTCATTTGAGATGTCAGTGAGGCGATCGAAGGTTTGTTGAACATTCTCGTTGTCGAGTCTTTTTAAGAGGTTGAAGAGATTGCAAAGAACGTCAACTCGAGAGTCACGCTGTGTTGAGACTCCTTCATTGACTTTGGACAGCCTATCCCAGATAAGCTTAGCAGTTTCCAAAGCACTCACTCTTCCATACTGCCCTTTGCTCAGATGGCCACATATGATGTTCTTTGCTTGAGAATCGAGTTGCTTGAATCTCTTCACCTCAGTAGCATTCAGAGAAGGTGTGACTGAGGGAACACCATTTTCCACAACATACCAGAGATCGTTATCAATTGCCTCAAGATGCATTCGCATCTTATTCTTCTAGTAGGGGTAGTCCATCCCATCAAAGGTAGGACACCCAGCAGAGACCTTGATCATACCTGTGGTCAACATAACTAAAACTCCAGGCGGTTAAACCAAAATCACACAGAACAAGGGAGTACCTTGCTCTGATACCAATTGAAAGTGCGTTATATCGACTAGAGGGGGGTGAATAGGCGATTTTTATGAATTCTTCACTGAGGAATTTCAGGGTGAGGAAATTCCTAAGCGAAGAACTACTTGCAGCAGAATAAGTACTCAGATGCAAACATAACGGAACATAAGCTTGGTCATCATGATGAAATGTAAACACGCACAGAGTACAGGAAGCGTAAGCACATGATAAAACAGGATGAAGACAAACAGACTGAAGAAAGTGAACTGAGGAAATTAAGAAAGTCTTCAGTCAAAGTCTTCAAACAGATATGAACAAGCACACAACACAATAATGAGAAAATGAAAGAGTTGAGGAAATAGAACCAGCAGGCTTGGTGAAGACAATGATTTGGTAGACCAGTTCCAACTGCTGTGACAGTTGTACGTCTGGTTGGAGCGGCTAGGTATTTAAACCTGAAGACACATAGTCCCGGACACACAGTCCTCACCGTATTCTCCTTGAGCTAAGGTCACACAGACCTCGCCCAATCACTCATGGTAAGTCTTCAGGTGACTTCCAAACCTTCACAAACTCGGTCACTCGGCGATCCACAATTTCCTCTTGGATGCTCTAGACCATGAAGCCTAACCGTCTGGAAGATGCACAGTCTTCAAAGGTAACAAGCGTCGGATCCACGCAGGATCAATCTCTTCAGTGATGCTCAATCACTTTAGGTTTTTAGGTGTTTGGGTTTGGGTTTCCTCACTTGATGATTTTCGCTCAAAGTCGGAGGATGGGATGATCTCAAATGACAAGTGTCAGTTTCTCTCGGAGCAGCCAACCAGCTAGTGGTTGTAGGGGCGGCTATTTATAGTCTAGGGAGCAGCCCGACATGATAAGACATAAATGCCCTTCAATGATATGACCGTTAGGTGGGTAGATATTTTGGGACAGCTGGCGCGAAGCATCGCAACGGTCGGAAATTTGACTATCAAATTCCTCAGGGCTATCATGTTCCTCACTCATAGGCAATTCGCGCTGGCGAATTCCTAACTCCTCAGTCAGAACAAATTCTTTAGAGACCAGAAGAACTTCGTCTCTGTCACTGAAGAAATTTAATGAACTGTATGAGATTTCCAATAGCTTCACTCGAAGGGATTGGTAGGTGTAGGATTTTGAGTTGAGCATCACATGGAAAATTTTCCTTAGCATTTCCTCGACCCCCTTTAACAGTACGGTGTTTCCTATGACTCAAGAAAGAGAAAACGAAACTACGAAAACAAAAGTCTTCATGCTTCATGTTCCTCGAATGAATACCAAGTCTTCAGGGACACACCAATTTCTTCACTTTCAAAGTCTTCAGAAAGTCTTCAGAAGTCCAAAATCTTTAGTCAAAGATATTCATTTTTAGGGGTCGACTTTCTCTGTAAATATCAAACTCCTCATAGACTTATAGACCTGTGTACACTCACAAACACATCAGTCCCTTAACCTATAAGTCTTCAATACACCAAAATCACTAAGGGGCACTAGATGCACTTACAGGGTCCGTAGTTAGTAGCTAGATGGCTTCCTCTCTCTCGCTGGATTCTCAATACGATGGTCTCTTGAAGATCCATATGATGTAACTCTTTTTGCGGTGTGTTTGATGGGATCAGATGAACTTTGAGTTTATGATCAGATCTATCTTTTTATATCCATAAAAGTTATTTGAGTTTCTTTGATCTCATATATGCATGATTGCTTATAGCCTCGTATTTCTTCTCCGATATTTGGGTTTTGTTTGGCCAAGTTGATCTATTTATCTTGCAATGGGAAGAGGTGCTTTGTTGTGGGTTCGATCTTACGGTGCTTGATCCTAGTGACAGAAGGGGAACTGACACGTATGTATTGTTGCTACTAAGGATAAAACGATGGGGTCTATCTCTACATAGATAGATCTTGTCTACATCATGTCATCGTTCTTATTGCATTACTCCGTTTCTCCATGAACTTAATACACTAGATGCATGCTGGATAGCGGTCGATGTGTGGAGTAATAGTTGTAGATGCAAGCAGGAGTCGGTCTACTAATCTTGGATGCGATACCTATATAATGATCATTGCCTGGATATCATCATGATTATTTGAAGTTCAATCAATTGCCCAACAGTAATTTGTTTACCCACCGTTTGCTATTTTTCTCGAGAGAAGCCACTAGTGAAACCTACGGCCCCTGGGTCTCTTTCTCATATTATTTGCCTTCGCGATCTACTTTTCCTTTGCTTTTATTTTCAAATCTATTAAACCAAAAGTACAAAAATACCTTGCTGTGTTTTATTCTTATTTATTTTATTTGGCGTTCGATCTATCAATCTACTACAATTTTATCTCACGTCCGTTTGCCTATCTTGAGGCGCCGCTACCCGAAAGGGATTGACCACCCATTTTACACGTCGGGTTGCGAGTAGTTGTTATTTGTGTGCAGGTGTTGTTTATGTTGTGTTGCTTGGTTCCCCTACTGGTTCGATAACCTTGGTCTCATAACTGAGGAAAATACCTATCGCCACTGTGATGCATCATCCCTTCCTCTTTGGGGAAATACCGATGTAGCTTCAAGCCGTATCAAAAGGAATTTCTCGCGTTATTGCCGGGGAGGATCGTCAACATATACCAGGTTCCTAATCACAAATCTCATCTCCTCTCAATTTACATTATTTGTCATTTGCCTCTCGTTTTCCTCTCCCCCACTTCGCAAAAATTTGTCGTTTTTATTGGCCCCTCTTTTTCGTTCGCTATTTTCCTTCCGTTCTCTTGAACTCTCTTCTCTGTCGCCATGACCGACCGTACAGAAGCTAAGGGTTTTCTCCTGAGTTTTAATGCTTTGGATAACCCCTCTATCCTCTCTAAGCTCATAAATAATGATGCTATGGAAAGACTTACCGGGTTTGCTAAGGAAAACTCTAACAATTTTGATGAAGATGATCCCAGAATTTTTCGTTATTTGCTTGATGAATCTTTGAAAGATGCTTGGGATAGGCTGTTAAGAATTTGAGCTAGCTATGTGCCCCAATATCAGATAGAGATATACTTGAAAAGTTTTTATGTTGGTTTACCTTCTTCCTTCAAGCAAGTTTTGGATTCTATATTTGAAAACGGTTTTCTTGAAGGGGATGCCGTTGATACTTGTGAAAAGATGCAAACCATATTTGGGCACCCCAAAGGAGAAAATGTTGAACCAACTACCCTTATGTGCTTTTATCAAAACTAGTTGACCCGGTAAATACATGTTGTCGATGAAAATAGTTTCATTTTGCAAGGACATATTCAATATTGGTAGTAGTAAGCCCATGTGTTAAGTCATAAGTACTATACTGAAAATATGTTTATCACGCTGAGAAACCTGAGTTTGAAAAAAAATCATATTTCTATAACATGCATAGACCAGCTAAGGAAGCATTTTACATAGTTGAAAATATGGTTATCACATTGAGAAATCGGAGCTTGAAAAAATTTCATGTGTATATAACATGTATGGACCAGTTAAGGCTGTATTTTTCTAGCAGTGTTTGCATTAATTTTTTTCCATATGCAAAAACATCTCTATGTTGTGCATAAGGACGCATAGGTATTTGAAAGGCCCATATACTACCTAGCCCGGTATGGAAACAATTCTTTGTGTGGGCCGTCCAAATACCTAGCCTGGTCCATGAACAATTCTTTGTGTGGCCCGTCCGGAGTAAAATATGAAGCAGTAGCGCAGATCGTGACTGTGTATTTCTTTTCTTCCTCAGTTCCTCCTTTGGGCGGGAGAAGCGTACTCAACTGGTGACACAAATGGCCCATTACGCCATATAGCACAATGTTCATTTCAAACACAGTGTTTTGAAAATTAAATTAGGTTTTAGCACCAAGGAACGATCCAGACTTGAAACAATGGATGGAACCACTTTACCTATTCAAACTCTTTAGCAACCATTTATGATTATGATGTCGAATGGCACAAGGTGTCGATTTAGATTACCGAGTTATTTGAAACGTGTTTCATTTGTTCTTTACAAAGTGTTAGATACAATTTCACTGCACATAAGAATTTTCTAGCTCAGTTAAAACGTATTTTCAAGCATACAAACCACAACTAAACAACGCGAATGTAAATATATACGACTGAGTCATACATCCTAAAAAAGGCAAGCAACGGACTGGTAATAGGTAGGCCTGTTTTAGAGACTGTGGTAAACTACAGTTCATTATTACATGCGAAATGTTTTTGCTTCGGAGCAGAACACTGATCTATCTCTGTCTTCATATCTTTTTCTTCTCAGAGCTGGAGTGTGATGCCTTGCTCCTATTCATGGCTATTGACCTACAATTTTTGAACAATCTAAATTAGTTATTCATTCAATGGGAAATCAGAAGTGGGGATTACTTTACCAAGATCATTAGCAAGTTTATGAGGGAAAAGAAAGCGATATAACTTCCAAAAGCAAACGTAAGAATGAAGTACATAGTATTATACTCCCTCCGTTCCAAAATAGATGACTCAAATTTGTACTAACTTTAGTACAAAGTTAGTACAAAGTTGGGTCATCTATTTTGGAACGGAGGAGTAGCTGGGAAAGTAGGAACATGAGATGCGGCGTGTTTTAGAAAAAAATGGTCGAGTCCCTGATCCTAGTAACATGAGCTGAGATTATTTTGTCAGGGACTCATGGTCATGGCTGTATATAATTTTCACAAGCAACAAACCTATGTGACAACCTACCTTCGATCACAAAGCTATATAATCTATATAATAGACAAAAATGGAGCATTCGATAACTTAAATACCTATTTTTCCTACCATAGTGTGATGAGGCTCTGAAACTGCACATACAGGGATTTTCATGGGACCATTCAGGACTTTGAAAAAAGATACAAAAACTGCATTCAGCTCTTCCATCTAAGGCTACCTCAATAATAAACCAATACTAAATGATAGAATAATCTGAAAATCGTATATGATAACAATGCAAAATAATCTTGCAGCACCTCCTAAAACTGTAAAAGCTGTGAAATTGGCAGTCAACTTACTATCAACGAGAAACACCACACTATGATAACAATGCAAAATAATCTTGCAGCACCTCCTAAAACTATAAAAGCTGTGAAATTGGCAGTCAACTTACTATCAACGGGAAACACCACACTGCACTATATTTTTCCAGGAACAAGATGCTAATATGCTTTCCCGTTCCCCACTGCAAGGATGCACGTCGTCTCCCCATTCTCCACCGCGAGGACGCCGACGCGTCCCTGTTCTCCACCGCCAGCACGCCCAACTCCTCCCCTATCTCCACCACAAGGACGTTGGGCGCCTCTTCGTTTGCCACCCTGAGCACCGCATTGAGGTCGTCTAGCAATGTACTATCAAGGCAACTGCTTTTCATTGTCCCCCTCTATTAATTTTTCGCCGCACACACCCCTTGTTATTCTACACCTAGGACGGCTGTTCTTGTAGATTTTGCCGACCACCATGTTCTGCAGTAAATAGTATGGCTGCAGTCCAATGTGTTGATTTTCAGCAGGCCAATGTGTTGATTGACTAATTTTGTGCATCAAAAACAGTAGGGCAGTGTTGATGAATCAATTTTGTTTAGTAAAAAACGGAGTCTGTGACAATACTATAAAAGCGCTAGTCTCCAAAGTCCACCATGCCGCAAAAACATTTAGCACCCATTTAAATATGGATTTGGGTTCATATATACACAAAGCGCAGTAATTGTTGTGAAGCAAGAAAAATAATGCTCCTACTATCAGAAATATGTGCCGACAACAACACCATCCTATTAGAGCTCGAAAACAGGAACAGAGAAGGCACCTATACCTGTTCATGGAGCTGTGTCTGAACCTCCATTTGCATATGTAGAGCTTCTGCCAAGTTCCTAAGAAAAGGAGAAGGGGACAGATGTAAATTTGTAAGGTCATGGTATTTACCATGCATACATTCTAGTGTACTAATTCAGAGATATTACTTGTTTTTGAACGGAGCACTTCCACTGCTACCTAGTCGTACCTTCTTAATATCTGAGGAGGCCTTCTTTGATGCGTATTCAGTATAAAAAAGGACTGCTCATGAGTAGAAAGATCATTGTCGCAATTTGGAATGACATGTTCTAGTAGGAATCCTAGATATACAAAGAGAGGATTAGTTCGGCAGAATCAATACGATTATTAGTAAAAAATACAGAGTCCGTAACAATACTATAAAAGCTTAGTCTCCAAAGTCCACCATGCCGCAAAAACATTTAGCACCCATTTAAATATGGATTTGGGTTCATATATACACAAAGCGCAGTAATTATTGTGAAGCAAGAAAAAGAATGCCCCTACTATCAGAAATATGTGCCGACAACAACACCATCCTATTAGAGCTCAAAAACAGGAACAGAGAAGGCACCTATACCTATTTATGGAGCTGTGTCTGAACCTCCATTTGCATATGTAGAGCTTCTGCCAAGTTCCTAAGAAAGGAGAAGGGGACAGATGTAAATTTGTAAGGTCATGGTATTTACCATGCATACATTCTAGTGTAATAATTTAGAGATATTACTTGTTTTTGAACGGAGCACTTCCACTGCTACCTAGACGTACCTTCTTATTGTCCAAGGAGGCCTTCTTCTCTGCATACAGTATGCATCAAAATTCAGTATAAAAAAGGACTGCTCATGAGTAGAAAGGTCATTGTCGCAATTTGGAATGACATGTTCTAGTAGGAATCCTAGATATACAAAGAGAGGATTAGTTCGGCACAATCAATACAATTATTAGTAAAAAAACAGAGTCCATAACAATACTATAAAAGCACTAGTCTCCAAAGTCAACCATGCCGCAAAAATATTTAGCACCCATTTAAATATGGATTTGGGTTCATATATACACAAAGCGCAGTAATTATTGTGAAGCAAGAAAAATAATGCTCCTACTATCAGAAATATGTGCCGACAACAACACCATCCTATTAGAGCTCGAAAACAGGAACAAAGAAGGCACCTATACCTGTTCATGGAGCTGTGTCTGAACCTGCATTTGCATATGTAGAGCTTCTGCCAAGTTCCTAAGAAAAGGAGAAGGGGACAGATGTAAATTTGTAAGGTCATGGTATTTACCATGCATACATTCTATTGTAATAATTCAGAGATATTACATGTTTTTGAACGGAGCACTTCCACTGCTACCTAGTCATACCTTCTTAATGTCTGAGGAGGCCTTCTTGTCTGCATACAGTATGCATCAAAATACTGTATAAAAAAGGACTGCTCATGAGTAGAAAGATCATTGTCGCAATTTGGAATGACATGTTCTAGTAGGAATCCTAGATATACAAAGAGGGGATTAGTTCGCCAGAATCAATACGATTATTAGTAAAAATACAGAGTTAAAAACAATACTATAAAAGCGCTAGTCTCCAAAGTCCACCATGCCGCAAAAACATTTAGCACCCATTTAAATATGGATTTGGGTTCATATATACACAAAGCGCAGTAATTATTGTGAAGCAAGAAAAAGAATGCTCCTACTATCAGAAATATATGTCGACAAGGCGACAACAACACCATCCTATTAGAGCTCGAAAACATGAACAGAGAAGGCACCTATAGCTGTTCATGGAGCTGTGTCTGAACCTCCATTTGCATATGTAGAGCTTCTGCCAAGTTCCTGAGAAAAGGAGAAGGGGACAGATGTGAATTTGCAAGGTCATGGTATTGACCAAGCATACATTCTAGTGTAATAATTCAGAGATATTACTTGTTTTTGAACGGAGCACTTCCACTGTTACCTAGTTGTACCTTCTTAATGTCCGAGGAGGCTTTGTTTTCTGTATAGAGTATGCATCAAAATTCAGTATAAAAAAGGACTACTCATGAGTAGAAAGATCATTGTCGCAATTTGGAATGACATGTTCTAGTAGGAATCCTAGATATACAAAGAGAGTATTAGTTCAGCAGAATCAATATGATTATGCAACAAACTATCAACCATTGCACTATATCTCAAGAATTTATAGTGTAGCCTCCAAACAAAGCGGCAATCAAGGCAACATCAATCTAACAACAATGGCTGACCGATGATGTTTTAGTCCTTCTGGTTTACTAATTCAGAGGAACTGTAACAAAAATCGCTCTTTGGTCAATAGCATCAACTGATTCTTTGAAATCTAAATTCCAATCTTAGCTAAAATTATTCTTCCTCTCTTCTATGTCAGATCTGCACACGTCAAGTTTAAAAATCCATATAATAGCAAAGTAAAATACGTGTGAGAAAGAAATTAAGAGAGGGAGAGAAAGAGTGGAGCACCTAGTTCACCGCCGGCTTGCATCGCTCGAGCCGCCGGCAACAGGCACATGTTGTCCTCCTTATACTCCAGATCCACGAGGCAGTCATGGGAGGAGGGATGAGCTCCTGGTTCCTCTCGCCTTCCCACACCACCTGTTCACCTCGAGCTCCTTCCCCATGCTAGGATCGCTCACCTTCTCCTTCCCCGCTGTTGCTTGCCTTCCTCCCCGGCCTCCTCCTTCCCTTGTCGTCCGCATCCTACACCTCCCCTACATCCCCACCTGCACCGCAAAGATGACCTATGTCCAATCTGGATCGACGGTGAGATGGAAGAGGATAGGAGGAGGCGAGCAGAGGAGAAGGCTGGCGGTGGGATCGACGACGACATGGTAGCGGAGAGGAGGAGGCGAGTGGAGAGACGAGGTCGGCCGGCGGCTGCTGGCGAGGAGAGGATCGTGGGAATCGAGGGAGGGGTGCGGCGGCTCGTGGGGATCGATGGGAAAGAGAAAGAGGGCTAGGGTTCGTTTGGCGGCTGGGGTGGGAGTGGGGCGAGACGCGGGTGATTGGGTGCGGGCGCGCCGAGCTGATTGGGAAAAACCACCTGCACCTGCAAACGGGCAACCCAGCCAACCAACGTGCGATGCGAGCCCACCAATCATTGGACGACGAAAACGACTGCGGGGTGAAAACTGAGTTTAACTGCTGTGAAGATCAATGGTCCAGATGCACGAAAAAAGCAGATCCGACGACCAACGAACAACCAATCGGGGAAGCCTCCTGGAGGCGAGTTGCCTCGTACCTTCTTATTGTCCAAGGAGGCCTTCTTGTCTGCATACAGTATGCATCAAAATTCAGTATAAAAAATGACTGCTCATGAGTAGAAAGATCATCGTCGCAATTTGAAATGATATGTTCTAGTAGGAATCCTAGATATACAAAGAGAGGATTAGTTCGGCAGAATCAATACAATTATTAGTAAAAAACAGAGTCCATAACAATACTATAAAAGCACTAGTCTTCAAAGTCAACCATGCTGCAAAAACATTTAGCACCCATTTAAATATGGATTTGGGTTCATATATACACAAAGCGCAGTAATTATTGTGAAGCAAGAAAAAGAATGCTCCTACTATCAGAAATATGTGCCGACAACAACACCATCCTATTAGAGCTGTGTCTGAACCTCCATTTGCATATGTAGAGCTTCTGCCAAGTTCCTAAGAAAAGGAAAAGGGGACAGATGTAAATTTGTAAGGTCGTGGTATTTACCATGCATACATTATAGTGTAATAATTCAGAGATATTACTTGTTTTTGAACGGAGCACTTCCACTGCTACCTAGTCATACCTTCTTAATTTCTGAGGAGGCCTTCTTTGATGCGTATTCAGTATAAAAAAGGACTGCTCATGAGTAGAAAGATCATTGTCACAATTTGGAATGACATGTTCTAGTAGGAATCCTAGATATACAAAGAGAGGATTAGTTCGGCAGAATCAATACAATTATTAGTAAAAATACAAAGTCCGTAACAATACTATAAAAGCGCTAGTCTCCAAAGTCCACCATGCCGCAAAAACATTTAGAACCCATTTAAATATGGATTTGGGTTCATATATACACAAAGCGCAGTAATTATTGTGAAGCAAGAAAAAGAATGCTCCTACTATCAGAAATATATGCCGACAAGGCGACAACAACACCATCCTATGAGAGCTCGAAAACATGAACAAAGAAGGCACCTATAGCTGTTCATGGAGCTGTGTCTGAACCTCCATTTGCATATGTAGAGCTTCTGCTAAGTTCCTGAGAAAAGGAGAAGGGGACAGATGTGAATTTGCAAGGTCATGGTATTGACCATGCATACATTCTAGTGTAATAAGTCAGAGATATTACTTGTTTTTGAACGGAGCACTTCCACTGCTACCTAGTTGTACCTTCTTAATGTCCGAGGAGGCTTTCTTTTCTGCATAGAGTATGCATCAAAATTCAGTATGAAAAAGGACTACTCATGAGTAGAAAGATCATTGTCGTAATTTGGAATGACATGTTCTAGTAGGAATCCTAGATATACAAAGAGAGTATTAGTTCAGCAGAATCACTATGATTATGCAACAAACTATCAACCATTGCACTATATCTCAAGAATTTACAGTGTAGCCACCAAACAAAGCGGTAATCAAGGCAACATCAATCTAACAACAATGGCCGACCGATGATGTTTTAGTCCTTCTAGTTTACTAATTCAGAGGAACTGTAACAAAAATCGCTCTTTGGTCAATAACATCAACTGATTCTTTGAACTCTAAATTCCACCCTTAGCTAAAATTATTCTTCCTCTCTTCTATGTCAGATCTGCACACGTCAAGTTTAAAAATCCATATAATAGCAAAGTAAAATACGTGTGAGAAAGAAATTAAGAGAGGGAGAGAAAGAGTGGAGCACCTAGTTTGCCGCCGGCTTGCATCGCTCGAGCCGCCGGCAACAGGCACATGTTGCCCTCCTTATACTCCAGATCCACGAGGTAGCCATGGGAGGAGGGATGAGCTCCTGGATCCTCTCGCCTTCCCACACCGCCTGTTCACCTCGAGCTCCTTCCCCATCCTAGGATCGCTCTCCTTCTCCTTCCCCGCTGTTGCTTGCCTTCCTCCCCGGCCTCCTCCTTCCCTTGTCGTGCGCATCCTACACCTCCCCTACATCCCCACCCGCACCGCAAAGACGACCTATGTCCGATCTGGATCGACGGTGACATGGAAGAGGACAGGAGGAGGCGAGTAGAGGAGAAGGCTGGCGGTGGGATCGACGACGACATGGTAGAGGAGAGGAGGAGGCGAGTGGAGAGACGAGGTCGGTCGGCGGCTGCTGGCGAGGAGAGGATCGTGGGGATCGAGGGAGGGGTGCGGCGGCTCGTGGGGATCGAGGGGAAAGAGAAAGAGGGCTAGGGTTCGTTTGGCGGCTGGGGTGGGAGTGGGGAGAGACGCGGGTGATTGGGTGTGGGCGCGCCGAGCTGATTGGGCAAAACCACCTGCACCTGCAAACGGGCAACCCAGCCAACCAACGTGCGACGCGAGCCCACCAGTAATTGGACGACGAAAACGACTGCGAGGTGAAAACTGAGTTTAACTGTTGCGGAGATCAATGGTCGAGATGCATGAAAAAAGCAGATCCGACGGCCAACAAACGACCAATCGGGGAAGCCTCCTGGAGGCGAGTTGCCCAGCCTCATTATTGGTTTAAATGAAATAATGTAACATCCCAAATTTTCAATTTGGAATGTTATACATAGGTCATCATATGCATATCATTTTTTTATTTGCATTTTGGCATGATCCTAAAAATCCTAAGCAACTCAAGGACCCGCAGAGAGAGTTGGGGATTTTATTATTTTCATATTTGAATTTTCTCAAATATTGAAAAGGGGGATCATTTTGGTTTTAATTATTTTTCTCTCCAAAAATATTTCAAATTAAAATATATGAGAGGAGATAATATGATTTCTCCAAAATAAATGAAATATTGGAGGAAAAAGTTTAAAATCAAATAAATAATTTTATTTGGGTTTTATTGCTATTTTATTTGAATTAGAAAAAAATATGCATTTTTCAAAAATTACATTTTAGGCCAAGAAAATGTTCACTTTGTTTTAAATATTTTATTTAGAGGGTGAAAATCGTTTTTGGCATTTTTAGATTTTTATTTTTATTTATTTAGGATTTTTCTCGGCGGAATCTTATTTTAATTTTTTTTCTTCCAGACCGAACTGGGCCGAGGCCGAGCCGACCCAGCCGCGCGCCTCCCGCTCCGACTCGCGAGAGGACTCCCGAGCGCCGCCGCAGCCAGGGACGTGTCCGTCCCGGACACGCCGCCGCGCCCCCTCCCCAAGCACCCAGCGCCCCCCGGCCTTTAAATACCCGCCGCCGC
>NC_057811.1:281570033-281599120 GCF_018294505.1 Triticum aestivum
AATCCAAATCCAAAAGGCAAGGTTACAGAAAAGAGATCCAAAGCAAATGGCCGCGTCCGGCACCTAGTCTAGTCTTCTTGTCTCAAGTCTTCTCACCAGCGCGGAGCTAAGTGCTGCCACTAGGCGTGGGAGGGAGCCCCTGAGGCCCGAGGGCGGCTCTCCGGAGACTCCGGGGCATGTACAGCCCCACTCATTATTACGTGAGAGTGTCACGGGCGGCGATCTTCACATGCAATGGGCCTTCTTCACAGGTACCGGCCTTGCTTCATATCGCCAGACGAAGGCCCCGCCTTGCGCAGCCCTCGACCGTCTTTGAACTGACCGGCAACCTGGACGGTACAAAGAGGGGAAAGGGGACGCCAGCGGCGCCCTCGGCGACCACGGGTCCACTGCCGGGGGAAGGCTCGCCGGCACCTCCCCGGCAGAGGGCCTACCTCTGGGTGACGCCTGGCTTCACGCGCCGTGGGGAGGGGCCTTGCTCCTGGCTCCCTCCATCCAGCCCCCAGCGTGCTTCCCCTGACGGAAGGGGGGCCGCTGCGCCTGGGTCGTTGGCCGATGTTGTGACCTGATTCACTTGCAACCCATGGTTAGCGTAAGCTTGCTCTTGAGGGATTAATGGTACCCTGTATCTGTTGTCGACAATGCGGTCGGCGGGGCTCTCCGGCGGCTCCTGGAAGGCTCCAGCTCCTAGTGCCTCCTCCTCCCAACCGGGCCCGAGGAACGAGCCAGGGTCGTCCTCCGGCGTGTATTCCTAGTCCATCATGCGGGGCACATAGGCTTCTGGGGCTGTCACCCCAAACACCTCGCCGTAGTGCCCCACACTCCACGTCGCTCGGCCCAGCGCGGTGTCCTGAGGATGATAGCTTGACGCCTCGCCAGGGCCATGGGGGGCAACACTCATTCCCATGCTCATCGAAGGCGGCGTGGGGGCAACGGGGCCCCCGGCGCCGCCGGTCGTCCTGGTGTTGACGAAGCCCCCAGGCGCTCCTGAAGGCGCGTGGTCGCAGCGAGGCCCGCCGTGGGATCCCGTAGTAGCCTGAGAAGGAAGCAGATAGCAGAAAGGCGACGTTCACGATGCCGCCGCATCCAGCAGCTCAGCGACGCATTCCAGCAGTGCATCCCGACCGCTCTCCATCAATCGGCACCGCAGCAACTCCCGCGCCACCGTGAACGCGGCCCCCATGTTCGCTTGCTCCCACTGTGTGTGTGGCGCCGTTGTTGCGGCGTGGCTTGCGGCCCTTGCAGCGTCTCGCGCTTGTCGTGGAGTGAGGGCAGATGATGCCCCGCCACGCCGCCCGCGCACTGCGGTGTTAGGCGGCGCTCGGGCCGCCTGGAGCATGGGGTTGAGGTCTTCATGGGCAGGTGGCGCCGCCCGGGCCGGCCAGGCTGCCCAGCGGTCGGAGTCGGCCCTCGGGTCGCCGGACATCGCGGCCAAGGAGCGTCGATGGCTCCCCTACCAGGCGCGCCAAATGTCGGATCATGGGTTCCGGCAAAACCCTTAAGGTTCGAACACTGGGGTGCACACGAAGATTTCCTCCCTACCGATCTACGCCCTAGCTCGCTAAGATCTCGCGGACGAATTCAATGAACTCACAACACAAAGACACAAGATTTATACTGGTTCGGGCCACCGTTGTGGTGTAATACCCTACTCCAGTGTGGTGGTGGTGGATTGCCTCTTGGGCTGATGATGAACAATACAAGGGGAAGAACAGCCTCCTGAGGTTGAGGTGTTCTTGTGCTCTGCAAACTTGTGGATGTGAGAATGGGGGTCCAGTCGATCCCCTCCATAGTGGTGGCTAGTTCTACTTATATAGGCCCTGGTCCTCTTCCCAAATATTGAGCGGGAAGGGAGCCAACAACGGCCAATTTGAAAGGGGACAGCTAGTACAGCTTATCCTGACAAAAGCGGTCTTCGCCTGCGAAAGGCTCTGGTGATGACGCCGTCTTGGGCTCCACGGTGACCTCCATCCTGCCGTCCTGCTGGTCTTTGTCTCGTTGCACCGATATGGAAACCTTTGCTTGATGCCTCGGTACTCCGCGTCTGCGCTTGCCCCCTTTGCACTGAAGAGGAAACAAGGACGCTACACGCGCTGGCGCCCGCCTGGTCGTGATCGTCACGGCTCACGTCATGAGAGCCTTGCGAGGTTTGCCCTGCCTTGATTTCTCCGCTCCTTGCGAGGCAGCCTGGTGAGGCCGCTCCTGAGGAGGTCTTGCGTCGTTCGCCCCGCGAGGGTCTTGAATGTCTTGCTGATGAAGATGAGCCGTACGGGCCTGCTAGCACAGCCACGCCATGGGCCGCAGGCATGCAAGTCTGGGGGACCCCGTTCCCAAAACGCCGACAGCTATGAAGATACAAGACATAAGACTTCTCCCCGTGTCTGGATGGGACTGTCCCTTGCGTGGATGACAAGCTTGGTGTTCGGATATGTAGATTCCTTCCTTTGTAAACTAACCCTGTACAACCCTGGGCCCTTCCGGTGTCTATATAAACCGGAGGGTTTAGTCCATAGAGGCGATCACAATCATACAGGCTAGACATCCAGGGTTTAGCCATTACGATCTCGTGGTAGATCAACTATTGTAATTCTCATATTCATCAAGATCAATCAAGCAGGAAGTAGGGTATTACCTCCATCAAGAGGGCCCGAACCTGGGTAAACATTGTGTCCCCCGTCTCCTGTTACCATCGACCTTAGACGCACAGTCCGGGACCCCCTACCCGAGATCCGCCGGTTTTGACACCGACAACCAACTCCTCCTTGTCGTCGCGGCTGTACAGTGGGGCGGCGGCCTCAGGAGGGTCCCCGGGGATGTAGCCGAGCAGGGTAAACCAAGCCCCATCCAGCTCCCCCATCATCAGGCCAGTGACGTGCAGCCTCCTTGCGTTCCCTGCGCCGTCATACTCCCACAAGGGCTACGAGTGCACTTGGAGCGGTGCAAGGCGCTACGCCAGGAACTCCTTCATGATCTCCGTCCCCGTCAGCTTCGCCTTCACATGTGCAGCTATCCTCTTCAGGACGGGCTTTGCTTGAGGGTCAGCGAGCTTTTCGTGGCCCCATCCAGGGGCCAGCTCGGGCTGCGCCACCGGAGTCATCAGGAGCGGGTCGGTGCCACAAGCGTTGATGAAGATACAGCACTCTCGGGAGCCTTCCACCTTCTTCCCAGCTCTTAGGAGGTAGTTTCCACTGTGCACATCAATGAAGGAGACGCACGCGGATCACTGGCCCCGGGTGGTGAACCACAAGCTAAAGAAATGACAGAAGAGAGCCACCGAGGGCCTTACACCCACGAAGGCCTCATAGTAGAAGGCGAAGACGGACAGGAGCAGAATGTAGTTGGGCTGAAGATGGAGGGCATGGATTTGGTAATGCGCGAGGATGGCGTAGAAGAACTCAGAGAAGGGCAGAACTAGCCCGGCAAAGATGTTGTGGAGGAAGAAGGGGTAGCCGGACTCCTCTAGGCTGCACTACGCCACCGAGCCGGGCTAGATCTGGGTCCCGCCCCTTTCATTTTGGACCCCGGCTATCAGCGGAAGCACCGGGTTAAGGTCCTTCTCTTCGGAGATGGAGGATGTCAGGAGCGTCGGCCCAGCGGAGGAGGAGCTCGCGGCCGGAGCTGCGGACTTTGTCTTCCCGACGAGGCGCCATTCGCGAAGTCACCGATGCCGGCGAGGAGGGAGAAAGCTGCGCTCTGTTTGGATCTGGAGAAACCTCACGCGAGAGAAAGGGGATCACAGTAGGACGAGGAATATGCAAGACAAGGGAGCAATGACGGCCTTGCAGCACGCGCGAGGCTTTATGTCAGCCTGGGCGGTTGCCGAGGCGACGTGCGAAAGTGGGGGCGTCCCGCGCCCCGTTGCATGCGATGCATCAAGCCTGGCCCACACGAAATTGGGGCCCGCGTCGCTTCAACCCCACTCTTTGCCTCCGCCATAAGCGGGCTCGTGCGTACCACGCGCATGGGGGCTACTATCGAGGCTCTTGCGGTTCTGGCTTGACCCACCCCCGCTTGTTGGCCAGCTCATCCTCCATCTTGCAGCAGGCGGCGATCCTCTATGGCGGTGCTTGTAGATGAGAACGGAGGACTGTTCTACGTACCTTCCCAAGGCGGCTGAAACAAAAGTCCAAAACCAGCTATAAATTGTTGCGCTCGTGGCTCGCTTCCCAGTATGGTGAGCATGCGCGGTGGACTGCTCACAGTCGTCCCGTCTAATCAAACAGCTGCCCGAAGTAGTAAATGGTTAGTTGAACGCCCACAGTTGGACTAATACGACTGTTTGTGATAATAACATGGTGGCGATTTGTTAAAAATGCCTAGGAATATCATTGTATAAAAAGGCAAAACAAACCCTGAATAATTTCATATGTTTAGCATAGTTGCATGTTGCCTCTGTAAAATAAATCAAGGCGGGAAGATACGGCGTATGTCGTTTCGCACACAGATCATGTGACCAAGTTCCCTCTCGGAACCATGAGGCTTCTTGATAGAAGCTCAAGTTTGTATGAAAGAAAATATAAGTCAAAGCCGAGTTGAAAAGGGCAGCAATATCTAACCCCAGCTTACAGAAGATACAAAAGCACGATGATTAATTGTTCATCGGGTTTACACAAAATCCAGATTGAACAGGACAATAACAACTAACTCAACCAAAGTTTTCGGCAGTCACAATCAAATGGATCGGTCTGATCCATAAAATCAAGATCCTGGGCTAGAAAATCTGCTGGTACATGAATACAAGTTGTTGTAAATAGAAGTCAGGCACGTTCAGAACCCCTTCTGTCCACCTGAAACTTCTTTTTATGTTGTTCAATGTGTCCATCCGTGAGAAAGTTTTTGTTGAAAAACTTAATACTAATGGCCAATAGTACTCTCGCATTCAACGTGAAGAATGTGATGAAGTTAGTGTTTGCATGGTTGGATGCATATCCTTCCAGCGTTATTGTCCTCAAACGAATGTCATGAGAACTAAGAAAATCCTGGTGCTTCTTATGCCACCGATTGGTTATACCTTTTTGTCCATGTCCTTTAGCCTAGATAGACATGAAAACTGAAAACAGTTAATGTCTAAAAAAATAGTACAGCTGAACTGTTAGTTCTAGTAAAGTATATCAACGTGCTTGATATCATCAGCTCTATATACAAATTCTCCAGACATGGAAAGCATCACAACAAGCCGATAATCATGTTTAGATCAAAACACCATATACTGTTATCGAAGGTCTTACAAAATCCAGCACCATTGATAGGGTACCCATGGACAAACTCTTCATTGAGCACAGAACATAATATTAGTACCAAGAGCGTACTCCAAGATTATATAAAACTTATGCGCACAAATGAAAAATGCAGCTTATGATTACAGAAGTGTTGATGATATAAAACTTACACACACAAATGAAAAATGCATCTTATGATTACGAAAGTGTTGATGATAATATACAGTACATGAATAAGTGTGGAGCCAACCACCATCTTGTAACCTTCAAACGGATCAGGAATTACACCCAAGGTCTCCAGTTTAGGCGCAGAGACCACTGTTATTTGTGAAGGTGCATAACAATAATCAAGGAGCGGTCTTTGGAGTGAAGGGGCGTCTTTGATGATGAACTCCTCTCCTTTAAAGCATATTCCAATGCTTACAAGGTGAGGTGACTTTATTTGGAGACAACGGATACAAATTTCTTTTCCAAAAACAACCAGCAAGCACTCCAGGGCAGGGCAGCAGGAGTGGATGATGCTGTGTACTGAAGCCTCCGACAGATCGACCACCACAAGCGCGAGTTATTTTAGTGGTGGGATTCGAAGCATTTGTACCAGATTGTCTGGTAGATGACACCGGGCCAGGGTGGTGGTGTGGAGAGAGGAGGAAAACCATGAGATGGACATTGGTGGTGAGGGCACAACTACAACGCTTGGTGGAAAGCTATTTGCCTAGTAATGGTAGAACTCAAGATACTGGAGTTTTTCGAATTGACGGTATGTCAGCCAGGCGTCCACCGTGCAGGGTATGTGTAGCAGGCAGCTTCCCAGGATGCATAGACGTTGAGCGGAGCCCTGGTGGGAGGACATGATGGCTCCGTGGAGTTCAAAATCATGAACAATAGACAGCCGGCGACAGTCGAGATTAAGAGGCACGATGCGCCACTGAGTGCGCCACCGAGATGCGAGGACCTATGTGTGGGAGCCATCCTTGGTGGGGAGAAGGAACATGATCTCCCCAAGGATGGTGTCCGGGAGATCGCTGATGCGGTCCGCCCGATATTCTACAGGTTCCTTGGATCCATGGGTGTGGCCTCTTCTGCCCGCGCTGCCGGGTGCAGGATCTATAGCCAGCGGCGCTACCGGCCGGAGCCTCATCTATGTACATAGCAATCTGAAAAAAGGCAGAAACATACATGTAGGACATTCAAAATCAATTCTCAAGATCTTGAAGAAGAGAAGGCATAGACATATATGTAGGATAATCAAAATCAATTCTCAAAATCTGGCTATGAATTATTAGCAAGCACGCTAACCCTAGTCGGATTTGTTCGCACACGAACACGTCACCGTGTACCTCCAACGCCGAGGGTGATGCACCGCAGCTCACGTCGAAGGAGACGCGTCCGGAAGCGCGGTACGCAAGCAATCCGGCGGGCACTTTTGATGACCCGAAACCCCACACGCCCGGGAGGGACCCCGTCAGGACGCGCAGCGGCTATGGGCTGCCCTAGGTCAACCAGATCGCCCCTAGGGCCTCGAGGTTCGCCGCCCTGCAAAAGAGGAATGAACGAAGAATGAGGAAGAAGAAGAACAAGGGAGAGGGATAAAATTAAAGTTAAAAAGTGGTAGATGATTTGTTCGATTGTGTGTTGTTCAATCGGCCGTCACCCCTTAGGTACATAAGAGGCGGCTGGACTTCCCGTGCAAGGAAAAGGCTTGAATTCACGTCCGAAGCCCTAGTCAAATTCGGATTCGTTTTGTCCGAACTTTCCAAAACTGTTCGGTTTAAACTGGTTGTACCTTGTGGGTCTTTTTTGTGGTGGCAAACGACCTCGGATGGAAAAGAGTCCAAAAGCAGTCTTGACCGTTTCGACGAGACGAACAACTTTCATGTTGAACGTTTTTTGATCAGAGGTCATCCTGATGGTCAAATTGCTCGCGTAAAACAGGCTATTATTCGCGCTACCCATCAGACAGGGTGTCTTGTGGGGCGCTCCACTTTCTACCTCCTGACATAGTTGTATTTGGATGGCTCTAATTTTTGCATACGTACTCAGATTGAAACTATTTTTATATCAAAATCAATAGTTTCGACGAGACCAAGACAATCTGTGTAGATCGTTTTTCCATACGAGACAGTCTTGGGGGCGCAATCAGCCGAATAGTGTTCTGAATACAAAATCTCAATATTTCGAACACAACTTTGGCCTTCGAGATGAGATCGGATGGCGATGGCCCAAACTTGGAAGATGTTCTTATCGACAATACGAAACTTTTTTATGTAGACCACTGCTCCATTTGAGGCCATATTAATTAAGTTCTTGACCGTGCCAAAATCTTGTGTCAACACATGCCCCCCTGTTTTTCGGCAGAACTTGGATGCCGAAAAATAATTTGCCCAGAGTTTGTTCTAAGGACGATGTCAACACTCCATCTTCCATTTATATGTGCTTAGGGCGATAATTATATATCGGCCATGTCTTTACTTAGGGCGATAGTTATACATCGGCCACTTTGATTAGCAACAAAATACAGCTAATCAAATGTATGGCGATGAGGTAAAACCCTTTCATGTTGTAAGAAGTTATATTGCGTCCATGGATCAAAATAAGTCCATGGAGGGTAGCCAGTCATACCTGAGGATGATACCATGTCATCGGCATCAATGGCATAGTTGGAGAATGTGGATAATGTGTGTGCACCGAAGATGTTGAAACCTTCGGCTTGGTCGTTCATAATTTTCACTCTTTTCCTTCTTTACCTTTGTCACACTTCTTGCAATGGAACCTTGCACATCAATCTTGTTTTGATTATTTCCTTTGGGAACCCATGCCATGTTTATCTTTTCGAGCTCTTGTGCACTAAGTTTTTGTAATTTCTCTTTTTGCCAATACGATAAGCCGAGTGAGCGCCCCGGCTGTGATTTTGTTTGAACTAATGACAATTCTTGTTTTACCTTGTGCATTTTCAACTTCTTTTTTTTCAGATTTGGCACTTTGATTCTCGACAATTGATTGCTTCATCTCATTGCCTTTAGTAGCCAATGTTAACACTTTAATTGGCTCTTTATCCTTTAAGATCAAATCTGAATTGGCACTCTTGTGACCATCTTTTTTAACTTGATATACTTGTTTGATCACCTCTTCCTTCTTTCTTGAGCTCCGGACCGATTCTTTCTTATTGAAACGGTCCTGAACATATGACAGCTCACTGAACGTTGATCTTCTTGAAGCTGCATAATAATGGTGAGATGGTCTAAAATATGATGGAGAATGTGCCATTGTATCATACCTGTCCCATGATGAATATCGATCTACATGAGCATAGGGAGGCATCCACGGCATTGGCATTGGCGACCCAAAATAATGATATGAACACGTTGGATTAAAATTCCCTTCTTGCCAATACTGATCCTTGGATTTGCGCCTAGGGGGTGATCTTGATGCTTTTGCATTACTCGGTCGATAAGCACCATTCTCTTCACTTTTCTTTTGATATTTATCTAATAACTGTGCAAAAGTGACCTTGGATTTCTTGTGCTTGTGCTTATTGCAGCATTTATCTCCTTTTGTTTTGCTTGCGTCGATCTTTGGATTGCTTTGTTGCCCCCCAGTCCTTGGCGTCTTCATTGTATCTTTGATAGAACTCATTCCTTCAAGAATATTTTCATTGTGCTCTTGAACAATTTCTTTACTTGAAAGCTTGATCCCATCACCTGTAGTTTTTACCTTCTCATCTTTAAAGGAATCGTCTTGAAGCAGCCGATTCAAAAACATTTTTCCATTAGGACCAATCGGAATAGACTGCTCATCCCTTGGTGTTTCAACAAATTTTAATCGTCCTTTATCAATGGCCGATTTAACTATTTGACGAAACATGTTGCAATCCTCAAAATTATGCTTCGACGAATCATGCAACTTGCAATAGATTCGTCCTTGGATTGATGGCTTCGCATGGTGATCAGGAACTCTAATGCAATTATTTTTCAGCAACAAATTAAATATTTGATCACACATGCTTGAATTGAAGGTATACTTCTTGTTTCCCAGCCGATCTTGGTGTGCAAACGGCTTTGGAGTTAAGCAAACGAATGGTTCAAATTTGGAATATCCCCATTCGGCTATTCATTGTGTTTTGCATCCTATCTCCGATGTATTTGGATAAGATATTATATTAGCATCAGATTTCTCAAAAGAATTTGACCTTGGCTTTAAATTTCTGAAACGAAAATAGCTAGAATACAGATGTCTCAATTCAGACCAAGTGCAAGCCAAGTATGAAACAAGCAAAGCTATCCAATTAGATATGAAATTTTGATAAAGCAATGGGTAAAACTTTGGCTGCAATAATAGGTCACTATCGGTCTTTATAAATGGCACAATAGGTTGACCGACATACTCTATAACAATCTTATTGCTAACAACTAAATTTCCCTTCTTCATTGGTCTTTCAAAATTACTTATGAGAATTTTTCTTATAGAAGCATCAACAATAAACTTGCGACCAAATCGGAAGATGGGTAAATCACTTGCTAGACATACCTTTTCAAACACATTGGGAGAGCATGATGGTTGTGTTACTTGAACGATATGTTGTTCCTCTTTCGAATAGCTCCCCAACACCTTGTCGTCCTGTTTTTCTAGAAAAGATTCGGCATACGTAATATTTGATTCGGTCTTTTCGATAGCCGAATTAACTTTGTTATCCGAATCACCACCTTTTTTGACAATTCTATGCACACCCAATGCTTTTTCTTTTTGGCATAATCTAGCTTGGATTGCAATAGAAATAATAGGCCTTACCTCTTTTATTAATTGATGTAGAACAACATTGCATTCGTCCCAAAAAGACGTAAGATTTTTCTTAATGACCCAATCTGGATAGAATTGCCTCCCGACACTTTTAGACTCTTTCAGTAACGAGATGTCACCAAAATTCTATAATTGTGTTGGGGGGACATGATATGCCACGGTAGTAGGTGAAGGCATTTGTGCCCCTGTAGAAGTTTCACTTATTCGGCCATGACCATGAAGGTGCAGAGCCGAATTATGGTCATCAACAGTTGCGTATGGTGCCAGAAAATTAGTAGCATGAGGTGTAGCATATGATGTTTGAGGGTAATTGGCCGAATAACTAGTAGTAGCATGGCCAATTCCCCTATCCACCGGCACGTTTGGATTAACATACTGCAAGTTATTTGCCGATGAATAAAAAGTTGAAACACTTTGTTGCATCCTATTGGAAGTTCTTACATGGGGTGTCTCAACTCGATTAACCAAACTCATCATGTTGTTCATCAGCATATAGATTTGTGGGGTTGCCGATGCATGAGAGTTGGGATACATATGTTGCATGTTGCTAAAATTATATGAAGTTGAAGCATGAAGATTATTATGAATCGGCTGTTGCGCATAATTAGATGCATAATTGATAAAACTAGGGCTAACCGACACATTATGCTCATTAAGCGATCTAGCAACAACATATGCATTATTTGCATCTACATAAGTGAATTGGGTATTCATATTACCTTTGTAGATTGCAAACCCTAGATGACGATCTCTTCGTAGCAAGAACGGGCTGGAGACCGTTCAAAGCTTCGTCCCCAGCGGAGTCGCCAAAAAGTGTGTTCGCACACGAACACGTCACAGTGTACCTCCAACGCCGAGGGTGATGCACCGCAACTCACGTCGAAGGAGACGCGTCCGGAAGCGTGGTACGCAAGCAATCCGGCCGGCACTTTTGATGACCCGAAAGCCCACACGCCCGGGAGAGACCCCGTCAGGGCGCGCGGTGGCTATGGGCTGCCCTAGGTCAACCTGATCGCCCCTAGGGCCTCGAGGTTCGCCGCCGTGCAAAAGAAGAAGGAACGAAGAACGAGGAAGAAGAAGAACAAGGGAGAGAGATAAAATTAAAGTTAAAAAGTGGTAGATGATTTGTTCGATTGTGCGTTGTTCAATTGGCTGTCACCCCTTAGGTATATAAGAGGCGGCTGGACTTCCCGTGCAAGGAAAAGGCTTGGCTTCACGTCCAATACCCTAGTCAAATTCGGATTCGTTTTGTCCGAACTTTCCAAAACTGTTCGGTTTAAACTGGCTGTACCTTGCGGGTCTTTTTTGTAGTGGCAAACGACCTCGGATGGAAAAGAGTCCAAAAGCAATCTTAACTGTTTCGACGAGGCGGAAAACTTTCATGTTGAACGTTTTTTTATCAGAGGTCATCCTGATGGTCAAATTGCTTGTGTAAAACAGGCTATTATTCGCACTACCCATCAGACAGGGTGTCTTGTGGGGCGCGCCATTTTCTACCTCCTGACATAGCTTTATTCGGATGGCTCTAACTTTTGCATACATACTCGGATTGAAACGATTTTTATATCAAAATCGATATTTTCAACGAGACGAAGACAATTCGTGTAGATCATTTTTCCATACGAGACAGTATTGGGGGCGCAATTAGCCTAATATTGTTCTGAATACAAAATCTCAGTATTTCGAACACAACTTCGGCCTTCGAGATGAAATCGGATGGCGATGGACCAAACTTCGAAGATGTTCTTATCGACAATACGAATTTTTTTATGTAGACGACTGCTCCATTTGAGGCCATATTAATTAAGTTCTTGACCGTGCCAAAATCTGGTGTCAACGGGAATATTAGCAAAAAAATCATTTGTACAGAAAAAATAATTAATCACTAACCATAGATACCATTCAAACAATCAATACACTACACGGATCTAACGAATCTTACTCTGATTTCATGAACTGGGTGAACATAATCAAGGATTCCTATTCCCAACAAAAGGGGAAGGGGGGACTAACCAGTTTTCCGTCTGTCGGAGTAAATGGCCACAGGTAGCCTAACCGACTCCCCCTGGCTCTCTGAAAAATTATCACGCCGATTGGGCCTTCAAGTATCCAAAACACAGGGCCGCCTTCCCCTGGTCGGCTATCTCACAGGCCGACTACCGGATGGCGACCCGACCTCCAAAAAACCTTCCTGAAGAAAACCATAAGATGGCCGACCCCCAGAAGCCGGCCATAAGTAGACCGACTCCTAGAAGCCGGCCATGAGTAGACCGACTCCCAGAAGCCGGCCACAAGTAGACCGACTCCCAGAAGCCGGCCACAAGAAGACCGACTCCCGGAAGCCGGCCAAGACTGCACCCACCAGGGCTGCTCCCACATAACGGTGATGAGACGGGTCGTGGCCACAGTACAGCCTGCCACCCCCGAATCCCGGAGCATGCATGGCCACAGTGCGCCGTACGGGTCAGCCATCCCCCGTCCGGCGCGGCACTGTTGCCATGTTGACCGTGACGTCACCCACGACAGGCGCCAGTACGGCCCGCGGGCGGCGGACCCCTTCAGCCAGAGAGACGCTCGAAGGCGGCCACGCCTCCCCTAGCCGGCCTGAGGCGTCGCCGGCTCCCAATAGCCGGCTACCTCCCTCCCTCAAAGTATGTGCATCATTAAGGAGACAAGACCAGGTGAGGCTATAGTGAGAGCCCGCCAGGCGGCGGCACTGTAGCCACGCTTACCTCGACAATGAGGCAGCAGTAACCAGTCGCCGACAAGGCCCCCAGGCGGTGGGGCCGGCCTGTCGACCAAGAGGCCAGTAGCCGGCGGGACCCACCAGTCAGCGGGCCCCAACGGCCGGTGGAGAAGCCGGCGAGCGCAGACACTGACGGCTGGGACCCGCACCCAGTCGGGTTACCATTGTATCCCTGGGGGTAGGCCTATATAAACCCCCAGGGCACCCATGCAAAGGGTTGATATCTAAGATAGTTTTAGCCACCACGTAGAGGGAAGAGGAGAGCTAGCCTTGCCTTTCTTCCTCCTCTAGCCAAACAGCTCAAGGAGCACTTGTAGCTACTTGTGTTGATCTAGTGATCATGCGGAGACCCTGCAGAGCAGGACTAGGGGTGTTATCTCCATGGAGAGCCCCAAACCTGGGTAAGATTCGCCGGCGTGCATGTCTTCGCCTTATCCCGTTTCCAGGCACTGGTGATGTCTTACTGGCTCCCACAATGATAAGCCGCCCGTTGGCATATGTCGCACCTACCACCTGACATTTGGTGCCCACCGTGGGGCCAGGTGCACCGTCATCCGGAGACCTGTTCTGGACGAGAACCCTTTTCCTCCCCCGCGAGCATAGCCAGCCCGCTACGCCCGATGGCGCTTGCCCTGACGCGCTGCAAGGCGTCGACGACGCCTGCACGGCGAGCTGCCTCGGCGATCTTCTTGGCGAGGCCCGCATCTCCGACGAGCCTGCGTCCAACGCGGGCACAGACTGCCCCGAGAGCCGCCTCGTTAGCCTCCTCGACCAGTTTCACGTCTCCAGCGAGCTTGCTGTGGACTTGGAGTCGGTCGGCTCCACCGACCCGATGCTTGTCGACTCCGACACGGCATCGCTTGATGCCTTCCCCACCAACATGGTGATCATCGACGACCCTCTCCCTCGAGCCGACAGCGGCAGCAGCGCTGTCACTGAGGTGCTGGTCATCAGCCACGGCGCCGTCTCGGGCGAGAACGCCCACGACGCCCTACAAGCGGCGCTGCACGACTTGTCCGTCCCCATCCCGGCCGACGCCGACGCCGAGACTCTGGAGGCACGCCGCCTCGCCCTCATCGCGGAGGGCCAGAAGATAGCATCCATGAGACGCCTCACTAAGGCTCACCAGCGTGAACTCGACCGCACCGCCTTTGGTACGCCGCCTCCTGGCGGGCCGAGCCGAGCCGGCCTCGTCAAGAAGCGCGGCGCGGCCATCGCCAGCATGCTGGGAGCAGACCGCCCAGTCTACGCCACGCCACTCGAGAACCTGCATGCCGCTCCGGCGGCCGTAGACGAGCTGAACGGGCTGGGGGCTGATGAGCTCCCCTACATGACTAGACGCATCCAGCAGCTGATCGACGCGGCCGCAGAACGGCATGAAGCCGGCGCCCGCGCTGAAAGTCCTCCCCCATGCCGAGAGCACGCCGCGACATCCCGGACGCCGACTGCAAGCGGTGCCCGCGCAAGAAAAGACAAGGAGCCGGCTGCTAGCCGCAGCCGGACTCGAGTCACCATTGAGCGCGACGCAGAAGGCCGCCCCCGAGTGGTGGAACGACAAGGCAATCCGCCTCCCCCCGCCTCATGGGGAGAGATATCCCACCCCGCCGCCTGTCACGCATCCGACTCTCGGCGGCCGACTAGGCCACCGCGAAGGAGTCGGCGAGAATGATGCCTGCCATCGGATCGACCGCCTAGCGCGATCCCTGGCGCTAGAATAAGAAGATGATGTCGGCCCGCCTTGCTTTGGCCCCCGCATCCGCGACGAGCCCTTCCCCAAAGGGTTCTCACTCCCAAGAGACACGCCAAAATACAACGGCTCCGTGAAGCCGGAAGATTCGTTGATCGACTACTCTACTGCAGTCAGCATAGCAAACGGCAACGGGCGCGTTGCCGTGAAGTACGTCCCTCTCATGCTTCAAGGCACGGCACGCACCTGGCTGAACAGCCTCAAGCCCTACAGTGTCAACAGCTGGCTAGACTTCACGGAAGTCTTCGTTCGCAACTTCACCAGCACATACAAGCAGCCTCCCAAGCCCCGCCAGCTCTCCTTATGCGTCCAAGGGCCCAGCGAATCGACTCGCGACTACCTCACGCGTTGGGCCGAGCTCCGCAACTCCTGCGAGGGGGTGCACGAGGTTCAAGCCATAGAGTACTTCACCGCCGGGTGCCGAGAGGGCACCCTCCTCAAGCACCGACTCCTCTGCGACGAGCCGACTACCCTCGATGAGCTGCTGATCATAGCAGACAAGTACGCCACGGCCGACTCCTCAATGAAAACCGAGCTCCGATTGGACGCCTCTGGAAAGGTGCTCGCTCCGGCTCCCAAGACGCCGGCTGGCGACTCCAACCGATGCCCCTACCAGAGCGACCCCTATGACGCCTTCCACCAGTCGGCAAGTAGCCACCGTCAAAGACGGACAGCCCGAAGAGCGGCCCGCGCCCAAGAAGAAGGGCGGCAGGCCGGCTTGGCAGCCGGCCTTCTCCTACGAGCAAACTCTTGATGCCCCCTACAAGTTCCACAACGGCGCGAAGCCGTCCAACCACACGACCTAGAAGTGCCATTGGCTCACGCGGATCTCCAAGGGCGAGGGGCTGCTGCCGCCTCCACCTCCTGGCCCTCCGCCTCCCGCCCCTCAGCAGCCGGCTATTCGACCAGCAGTCGGAGCCATTCAAGATGAGTTCCCAGATGAGCACGCCGCCTACGTCGTCTTCACGAGCCAAATTGAAGACAAGCGCAGTCGGCGCCGACAACACCAAGAAGTCAACGCGGTTGCCTCCAGCAACCCCGAGTTCATGCATTGGTCTGAGAAGGCTATCAGCTGGAGCCGGGCCGATCACCCAGAGGTGATGCCGTCTCCCGGCTCTTATGCATTGGTGTTGGACGCCACCCTCGCGACAGAAAGGCGAGCTACCCGTTTCTCCCGTGTGCTGATTGATGGTGGAAGCAGCATCAACATACTGTACCGCGACACCATGGAGAAGTTGAACATCAAGGCGAAGCAACTCATGCCAAGCCGGACTGTGTTCCATGGCATCGTACCCGGCTTGTCCTGTTCCCCAATCGGCAAGATCAAGATGGATGTTCTCTTCGGAGACAAGGATCACTTTCACCGAGAAGCGATCTGGTTTGAAGTAGTGGATCTAGAGAGCCCTTACCACGCCTTGCTTGGCCGACCTGCCCTGGCCAAGTTCATGGCTGTGCCCCACTATGCCTACCTCAAGATGAAGATGTCGAGTTCAAAGGGGATCATCACCATAGCCAGAGACTATAAGAAGTCCACCGAGTACGGTGCGGCCAGCAGCCGACTGGCCGAGGCCCTCGTGATTGCTGAAGAGAAGAAGGTGCTGGACCGAGTCGTGGCCATGGCCGGGAAGCAGCCGGCCCTGTCCCCCAACCCCAAGGAATATGATGCCCAGGGCTCCTTCCAGCCGGCCAAGGAAACAAAGAAGATACCTCTGGACCCGGAGAACCCGGAGAGGTTTGTTGTCATTGGTGCAAACCTGGACAGCAAATAGGAAGGCGAGCTCTTCGACTTCCTCCGTGAGAATCGGGACATCTTTGCATGGTCCCCAAAGGACATGCCGGGTGTTCCGAAGGATTTCACCGAGCACAAGCTACACGTCCGAGCGGACGCAAAACCAGTCACGCAGCCTCTCCGCCGACTGTCGGAGGAGAAGAGAAGGATCGTAGGAGAAGCGATAGCCCGGCTCCTGGCAGCCGGCTTCATTATGGAGGTGTTTTTCCAGAGTGGCTTGCCAACCCGGTCTTGGTGTTGAAGAAGAACAATAAATGGCATATGTGTATAGATTACACCAGCCTCAACAAAGCCTGCCCCGAAGATCCGTTTACCCAACCACGGATCGATCAAGTGATAGACTCCACAGCCGGATGCGAGTTGTTGAGTTTCCTGGATGCTTACTCAGGCTACCACCAGATCAAGTTGGACCCAGCCAACCACCTGAAGACCGCCTTCATCACACCATTCGGAGCTTTCTGCTACCTGACTATGCCATTCGGCTAAAATGCCAGTGCCACTTTTCAGCGTTGCATGTAGAAATGCCTCCTCAAGCAACTCGACAGAAATGCCCACGTCTATGTAGATGATATTGTGGTGAAGACGGAGAAGCGCGGCACCCTGCTGGAAGACCTCAGAGAAACATTTGCCAACTTGCGCCGATTTCAGATCAAGCTCAACCCTGAGAAATGCGTGTTCGGAGTACCAGCGGGCCAGCTTCTAGGCTTTTTGGTCTCCGAACGCGGCATTGAGTGCAACCCAGTGAAGATCAAGGCCATAGAGAGAATGGAGATTCCTACCAAGCTGTGAGACGTTCATAAGTTTATCGGGTGCCGGCCTCCCTAAACCGCTTTATCAGCCGGCTAGGGGAGAAGGCCCTCCCCCTGTACCGACTAATGAAGAAGTCCACCCACTTTGAGTGGAACGACCAAGCAGACCATGCTTTCCACGAGTTGAAGAAGATGCTGACCACACCGCCTGTCCTGGCAGCGCCGACTGAGAAAGAGCCCATGCTCCTTTACATTGCTGCGACTAGCCGAGTGGTCATTACAGTCATCGTGGTCCAACGCCCAGAAGAAGGCCGAGCTCAGTTAGTCCAGAGGCCGGTATATTATTTGAGCGAAGTACTGTCCACCTCGAAGCAAAACTACCCGCATTACCAGAAGATATGCTATGGAGTGTACTTAGCCGCCAAGAAGCTGAAGCCCTACTTTCAAGAGCATCCCATCACGGTCGTATGCACTGCCCCGCTCGCCGAGATCATAGGCAGCCGGGATGCATCCGGGCGGGTGGCTAAGTGGGCCGTTGCGCTGGCTCCTTACACGATCTTCTACCAGCCCCGCACCGCCATCAAGTCCCAAGCATTGGCCGACTTCCTTGTCGACTGGGCCGAGACCCAGTACCTACCGCCGGCTCCCGACTCCACTCATTGGCGGATGCACTTCGACGGACCCAAGATGCGCATCGGCTTGGGAGCCAGCATCGTCCTCACTTCTCCCAAGGGCGACAAGCTCAGATACACATTGCAAATTCATTTTGCCGCCTCCAACAATGTGGCCGAGTACGAGGCGCTCATACACGGGCTCCGGCTAGAGAAAGAACTCGACATACGCCGGATCCTGTGTTATGACGACTCGGATGTAGTGGTCCAGCAGTCATCTGGCGACTGGGACGCCAAGGACGCAAACATGGCGAGCTATCGATTCCTTGTCCAGCAAATCAGCGGATACTTTGAAGGGTGCGAGTTCCTCCACGTGCCACGGGCCGAAAACGAGCAAGCAGATGCCCTAGCACGGATCGGGTCCACCTGACAAGCTATACCAACCGGCGTCTCTCTCCAACGCCTCCTCAAACCGTCTGTCAAGCCGTCTCCAGGATCGGACTCCATCTTCGTACCGCCTGCCCCTGATGCAGTCGAATCCGACTTGGGGAACCCAGCAGGCGGCTCGGGGACTTCGACAAGCGGCCCGGGGACTGCCGTAGTCGCACCCGGCTCGGGGACTTCAGAACCCGGCCCGGGGAGTGCAGCAGCCGGCCCGGGGACTGCAGCAGTCGGTCCGGGGACTGCAACGAAACAACAGACGGTGGCTGACTCCAACTCTTCACCACCCAACCCACCCACCCGGGTCACAGTAGCCGTACTGACAACAGAAGAAGTCACAGCTCCATCATGGGCCCAGCCCATCCTCAACTTCCTAGTAAACACAGAGCTGCCGACTGATGAGATCTCGGCAAGACTAGTTCAACGCCGAGCCGGAGCATACGCAATAATAAACAGAGAACTTGTTAAGCGTAGCGTCACTGGAGTCTTCCGGCGCTGCGTCGAGCCAGAGAAGGGCATAGCAATCCTCAAGGATATCCACCAAGGTGAATGCGGCCACCACGCGGCCTCAAGATCACTTGTCGCCAAAGCTTTCCGCCATGGTTTCTTCTGGCCGACTGCTTTGGAAGACGCCAAGGAATTAGTCAAATGCTGCAAAGGATCCCAAGTCTTCAGCTCCAAGCAACACCTGCCGGCTTCTACACTCAAGACCATCCCCCTCACCTGGCCCTTTGCCGTTTGGTGGCTGGACATGGTGGGCCCATTCAAAACAGCCCGCGGCGGCATGACACATCTGCTTGTCGCCGTGGACAAATTCACCAAGTGGATTGAAGCGAAGCCAATCAAGAAGCTGAACGGGCCGACTGCCGTGACATTCATCGCAGATATCACCACTCGGTATGGTATACCACACAGCATCATCACCGACAACGGCACAAACTTTGCCAAGGGAGCACTGGCACGTTTCTGCGCGACACAGGGCATCCGACTGGACTTAGCATCCGTTGCCCACCCGCAGTCAAACGGCCAGGTCGAGCAAGCAAACGGCCTCATCCTCTCCGGTATCAAGCCCTAACTGGTCGTACCACTGGAGCGTTTGGCCGGCTGCTGGCTTGATGAGCTGCCGGCTATCCTCTGGAGTCTGCGTACTACCCCGAACAAGTCAACCGGCTTCACTCCTTTCTTCCTTGTATATGGTGTCGAGGCTGTCATCCCAACTGACATCGAGTTCGACTCGCCTCGGGTCACCATGTACACGGAGGCGGAGGCCAAGGAAGCGCGAGAAGACGGTGTCGACCTGCTGGAAGAGGGTCGGCTGTTAGCACTCAGCCGGTCCGCCATCTACCAGCAGGGTTTGCGCCGTTACCACAACCGGAAGGTCAAGCCAAGATCCTTCCAAGAAGGCGATCTTGTGCTCCGGCTGATCCAGCGAACAGCCGGCCAGCACAAGCTCTCGGCCCCATGGGGAGGCCCATTCGTCATCAGCAAGGCCCTAGGCAACGACTCCTACTACCTGATCGACGCATAGAAGCCGAAGGCACGCAAGAGGGACGATTCCGGCAAGGAGTCGGAACGACCATGGAACGCCAATCTCCTGAGAAGATTTTACAGTTAAAAGCAGTATGTATCACGCTACCTTTTTGTATTAAGTACAAGACAACGGGCCCCCCGAGGCGCACTCGGGGACTACCCTCCTTTATCTATGAATGACGAGTGTCATACCCATTAATGTACTATTACATTTGATTTTCTATCTGGCACCGGGTTCGACTAGTCGGCCCGGGGACTGGCTGCCTTGAGTTATATTAAAAGTTCTACCTGAAGTCAGACAAGTAGTGTGCCGGCACCCGAGCCCTCTCTTATTGAAAGTCGCAGCTCGAAGAACCGACTGTCCGACTGGCAAGAGCCAAAGGCAGGAAAGGATGCCCACACGAAAAACGGCTAAGGACTGACGAACCTATATAACACAAGCCGGCCTCCCACCACACCTACTGGCTGTCAGAACAGCCGACTGGCCGGCTTCCCAGTCACTTCTCTACAATCCAAGAAAGCTAGAGTACTTGCCCTCCCAACCGGCCAAGCACTTCTCCAGCCAGAGACTGCAGAGCAGCTGTCCGGCTGGGAAGGCGGCAACCAAGGGAGGGTGGCAAAGGAAACAACCAAAGGATGAAAAGCAAGAACAATGGGAAGCCAAACACATGCATGATTATATTTACACATAAGGCCTTCGAAAGTCCGGCACTTAACATAGTTTGAATATACCCCCAGTGGGTGGAACTGCGCAAATTTAACAAAATATTGTTGAAAGAGTAATAAAACAGGAAAGTAAAGGCGGTAAATTAGGCTAAGGGCGCAACAGGCGAGCCGAGCTGGTCGGTGGAGACGGCAGCGCCGGCTGGAGGAGTGGCCGGCTGGCGAGTCTCGGCTTGATCATCGCCGGCTGCGGGCGGTGTGCTTGCACGCGCCTTGTTGCTGGAGGCACGGTCAAGCTGAGGCTGGCCGGCTGCTCCACCATTTGGCATGGCGTCTTCACCATCCTCCTCCTCCTCGCCCTCGTCACTGGAGTCGAGCTCCTCCGCCGAGTCCTCGCCATCTGCTGGGTTCAGCCCGAACCACTCCTCCGGCTGAGCAACGCTGTTATCATCCCCCTCAGGAGCAAAGGCCCTGGTGTCGGTGTAGTCGGCGATCGCCGAGGCACGCTGGATGATAGCCGGCCACGCCGGCTCCTGCTCCGTGTCGGCCTCCTGCCGCCAGGTGGCCAGCTGGTCCAAGCTCAGCTCAGGATACCAGGCTTTGACGAACTCCAGCGCCCGCCTGGCGCCTGACCAAGCTGCAGAAGCCTTCGAGGCCTCGAAGCGGCCGGCCGCTACCTCCAGCCAGTCGGCAGTCTGACTAGGGGTGCGGCGAATCACCTCGCCGGGCCAGAGAGCGGCCAGCACTTGCGCCCCAACACGTTGAAGCCGGCGGAGCATGCGGTGAGCCGGCTGGAGGCGGACTTGAATCGCCAGGAGCTGTTCCTCAAGCGACCGGCGAGCGTTCGGCGCAATCTCAGCGCCAGCCTGCCTTTGCGCCTCGCGGTGGGCCTCGACGACCTGGTTGGCGGCAGTAGAGTAACCAGGGAAGTACTCTGCACAAGAAAGAAAGAAAGAGAAGAAGAGAAAAATACAAAGTTAGAGAATGAACCAAACGGCAAGCGGCAAGCAAGGAACGAAGAAGAAGGCGGCCTACCATCAACCAAGTCTTCGATCTGGCCGTAGCCATTGATCAACGACTGCCTCGCCTCAGCCCAGCTCGCCGCGTCGGTCTCGTACTCGGCTTGGAGGGCGGCCTCGCTGTCATGCACCGCCTTCAGGGCCGCCTTGTGGCTCTCCTCCTGGTCGGCCAGCTTCTTGCCAGGCGGTCACGCTCCTGAGCCAAGGCGTCGAACTCGGCTTCCTTAGCGCGAAGGGCGGCCTGGGTCCCACCCAGCTCCTCCCTCAGTTTGGCGTTGGCCGCTGCAGATATGGCAGAGAAGAAAAGAGCAATAAAAAAGAAGTCGCCAGGAAAGATCCAGCCCGACTGCTCAGCAGTCGGCCCGAATCTCGGGGACTACACCCAGTGGGTGCGCTGACGCGCCCCCACGTGAGATGAAAGAAAGGAAGCACCTACCCCGGCTCTCCGTTAGATCAGCGGTCTTCTGGGAGAGCTCCTGAGCCTGGGAGTTGAAGGCAGCCGCATGGAGGTTGTGGTAGTCCTGCAAGTCGGACAAAGAAGCGAATGAGAACAAGATAGCAAACAAAGTCTACCAAGAAGTTCCAAGCCGCCTACTCAGCAGCCGACTCGGAACTCGGGGACTACACACAGTGGGTGCGCTGACGCGCCCCCACGGAAGAAACCAAGATCAAGAAGCAAAAAACGGGAAGACTCACCCGAATGGCCGCCCGTGTCGCGAGGAACTCGTCATTATACTGCCTCAGCACCGCGGCCTGAGACTGAAGCCGGTTCCGGACTTCTTGCGCCGCCACATTCACCACGGCCGTCCCACCACCCGTCGTCCACCCCGAGCTGGCGTTGGCCGTCTCCACGTCCTGGGCCGACGAGCTGGAGCCCGCGGCCTTCTGCGGGTCCGGAGCCGAAGTTGCCTTCCCCGCGCGCTGGCGCGATGGCGACCGGACCACCAGGTCCGTCCTCACAGCCGGCTCGCCTCCAGCCGATTGCGCAGGCAGCGCGTTAGGCCGGCTGCCTTGGGCCGCCCCAGTCGGTGATGGCGGTGCCGCCTCCCTCTCCTGGACGACAACGTCGTCCTCCTCCCTCTCCATCCCCGGCAGCTCGCCACCTGCTTCCTTCGGCGGGGGCTCCGGGATCTCGGGCGCCACAGCGCGTAGGGGGGTGACAAGCAAGGCCCCGGCTGCTGCGGCTGCAGCCTCCGCCTGAGCTTTGGCCGCCGCGTCGGCTTGTGCCTTCGCCGACTCCTCCGCCTCCTCCTGCGCCGCCTTGGCGGTAGCCGCCCTCAGCTCTTCCGCCTCCCGCTCCTCCCGCGCCTCCCACGCATTTCGCTCCGTCGCCGCTTGAAGCTCGGCGCGGGGGAACACGCGGCGGGTGCTCCCGAATCCTCCCGGCGATCCAACCACGGAGGCAGCAGCGACCCGCTCAAGAGAAAGCGGAGCCCTGTTTTTTGAGTCAAGACAAGGATTTAGAAACTGACTAGAAAAGAAGAAGGAATACGTGAGAGAATCGACACTTACGCTGAAACCGTTTGCGGCTGCTTCACCACCTTGCGGAAGAGGGCCGCCTTCACGGCCGCCTCATCCCGCCTGGTTGCCGCCGCCCCGCCCTTGGGCTTCTTCGGCCGACTGCCGAATAAGCCCGCCGCGGCCCGGCGCTTCTGCGCGCCGCCTCGAGCAGGCGGTGCGGCGGAGGAACCCGAGCCACGGTCGGACGCCGGCTGGCGGCTCGGGGCGATTCCCGCCTCGTCGTCCTCCGGCCAGTCGTCGAAGCTGGCTCCAAGCCCGGAGACGCCTGCTTCGCCGCCTGCTTCGCCGCCTCCTGCCTCGTTGTTATCGTCCATGGCGGCCGCCCCCAAGTCGGGGTCCTCCAAGTCATGCTCCGCCCGGTTGGGGAGAAATTGGCGATACGCCCCCGCTGTCCCGGCCGCAGGTCGAAGGAGAGGGCTCTGCCAAGATGTGCCGACTGGTCAGAGTCGGCCAAGAAAAACTTGGTGACAAAACTAAAAGAAGTGAAGATAAAGAAAGCATACCATAGGCGGGGGATTGGCACGGGAGTACGGCTCCTTGCCAAACTGCCACTCTGCGGAGAGCTTGCAGTTCGCGAGATAGTTCACCATATGAGCCACCTCGTCATGAGGCATCTCCTTGGTGCACATCCGACTTGGATCGAGTTGGCCGCTTATTTGACTGATCAAATGAGGGCGGCTTTGAAGCGGGAGCACCCGGCGCACCACGAAGGCGGCCAGCAGGTCGGACCCAGTCAGGCCCTCCGACTGGATCATTACCCGGAGTCGGGCGACGGCGGCGGCTCCAGCCGGCGACAGCGTCCTGGCCCGATAGGACCACTGGGGCCGCCTCCCAGCCGGCGGGCCGGCTACGTAAGCCGGCAAGTTGACGTAGTCGCCTTGCGGGCCGACGTTCTTCACGTAGAAGTACGATTTCTGCCAGCGCTTCACCGACTGGATCAGCGTGATGACAGGGAAGGGGTTGTCGGCTGCCGGCCTCCGCATCGCGATGAAGGCGCCGCTCTGAGCCGGCACGCCCTGCATGCGGGTGCCGAGCTTGGATTGGAAGAATTCCCCCCAGAGCTCGAGGGTGGGAAGAACGCCAAGAAAGCCCTCGCACAGAGTGACGAAGGCGGACATCAGCACCACCGTGTTGGGTGGGAGGTGGTGCGGCTAGAGATG
Organism: Triticum aestivum; assembly: GCF_018294505.1. Classification (NCBI taxonomy): domain Eukaryota; kingdom Viridiplantae; phylum Streptophyta; class Magnoliopsida; order Poales; family Poaceae; genus Triticum; species Triticum aestivum. The sequence continues at coordinate 281,594,026 of NC_057811.1, forward strand.
ATAGAATTCAAGGAAGGAGCAGAAGAAGGCGCTAGCGGGTAGGCCAAGGCCGTGCAGGAAATGCGAGCGGAAGATTACCCGCTCGCCTTCCTCCGGCTCCGGCGTGATCTCCTTCTTCGGTGCGAGACGGACCCGCACCTGGTCCTCGTCGGGCAACCGCCGCGTCTTGCGGGGGAAGTCGATGCGTTCCGCATGGATGTTGGAGCCGTCCCAGTCTCCGCCGTACTGCATGATGGCAAGAAGCTGACGAGAAAGGGCGCGGCGATGGCGAAAACACAGCCCCGCGGCGGCGAAGCTGCGGGGTAGTGCGAAGATTAGAGGGACGGCGCGGCGGCGAAGGGCTGCTGTGATGGAGAGAAGGAAGAAGAAGATGGAGGAGCGAGGGTAAGCGTGCGAGCATCTGCCGCTCCCCCTCCTCCCCCTACTTATAGCCTCGTGCGACGAAGCCGAGGAGGCGAGGCGTGGGAGGAACGTGGGATTAACTGCGTCCACTCCCCCACGTTTTGCGATTACTGCGCCCTAACGACGTGCAGAAACTGCCGCCTGAGGGCGTGCGGCCCGCTTTGGGCCGTAGAGAATCCGCGCCTGGGCCTAGGCATGGGAGTGATGGGCCCCCGGCCTGCGGCGACGTCCCGTCGCACGCGTGGGTTGGCAGGCTTTTTTCAGCCGAAGGGTGCCATGTGGTACGCGGGCGGCGAGCGGCCGGCCCGCAACCCGGCGTGCGCACCAACCGACTCCCACCTTCAGACTTCAAAATCTCGCCAAGACGGCGTACCCAACCGAAGCCGGCTCCTAGCTGCTGGCTCTTCAAGATAGGAAGCTGACCGAGCTTCTCGTCCTCTTCTTAGCCTCGAAGCTCAACCAGCTTCGGGGACTACTGTCGGAGTAAATGGCCACGGGTAGCCTAACCAACTCCCCCTGTCTCTCTGAAAAATTATCAGGCCGATTGGGCCTTGAAGTATCCAAAACATAGGGCCGCCTTCCCCTAGTTGGCTATCTCACAGGCCGACTACCGGAAGGCGACCCGACCTCCAAAAAACCTTCCCGAAGATAACCATAAGATGGCCGACTCCCAGAAGGTGGCCATAAGTAGACCGACTCCCAAAAGCCGGCCATGAGTAGACCGACTGCCAGAAGCCGGCCACAAGTAGACCGACTCCCAGAAGCCGGCCACAAGAAGACCGACTCCCGGAAGCCGGCCAAGACTGCACCCACCAGGGCTGCGCCCACATAACGGTGATGAGACGGGGCGTGGCCACAGTATAGCCTGCCACCCCCGAATCCCGGCCATAGTGCGCCGTACGGGTCAGCCATCCCCCATCCGGCGCGACACTGTTGCCATGTTGACCGTGACGTCACCCACGACAGGCGCCAGAACGGCCCGCGGGCGGCGGGCCCCTTCAGCCAGAGAGACGCTCGAAGGCGCCCAGGCCTCCCCTAGCTGGCCTGAGGCATAGCCAGCTCCCAATAGCCGGCTACCTCCCTCCCTCGAAGTATGTGCATCATTGAGGAGACAAGACGAGGTGAGGCTACAGTGAGAGCCCGCTAGACAGCGGCACTGTAGCCACGCTTACCTCGACAAAGCCCTCGTCATCAGGGGTGAGGCAACAGTAACCAGCCGCCGACAAGGCCCCCAGGCGATGGGGCCGGCCTATCGACCAAGAGGCCGGCAGCCGGCGGGACCCACCAGTCAGCGGGCCCCAACGGCCGCCGAAGAAGCCGGCGAGCGCAGACACTGACGGCTGGGACCCGCACCCAGTCGGATTACCATTGTATCCCTGGGGGGTAGGCCTATATAAACCCCCCAGGGCACCCATGCAAAGGGTTGATCTCTAAGATAGTTTTAGCCACCACGTAGAGGGAAGAGGAGAGCTAGCCTTGCCTTTCTTCCTCCTCTAGCCAAACAGCTCATGGAGCACTTGTAGCTACTTGTGTTGATCTAGTGATCATGCGGAGACCCCGCAGAGCAGGACTAGGGGTGTTATCTCCACAGAGAGCCCCGAACCTGGGTATGATTCGCTAGCGTGCATGTCTACGCCTTATCCCGTTTCCAGGCACCGGCGATGTCTTATTGGCTGCCACAATGATAAGCTACCCGTTGGCATATGTCGCACCTACCACCCGACACCGTCGGAGTCGGAGTCGTTGCCGGTGTAGTGAGTCGTTGCCTAGATCTTATTATCTTTATCAGATCTCACTTTTGCAAGTGGCCATGAAGGGATTGACAACCCCTTTGTCGCGTTGGTTGCAAGGTTCTTGATTGTTTGTGCAGGTACTAGGCAATTTGCGTGTAGTCTCCTACTGGATTGATACCTCGGTTCTCAAAAACTAAGGGAAATACTTACACTACTTTGTTGCATCACCCTTTCTTCTTCTAGGGAAAACCAACGCATGCTCAAGAGGTAGCAAGAAGGATTTCTGGCGCCGTTGCCGGGGATATCTACGCTCAAGTCAAGACATACCAAGTACCCATCACAAACTCTTCTCCCTCGCATTATATTATTTGCCATTTGCCTCTCGTTTTCCTCTCCCCCACTTCACCCTTGCCGTTTTATTCACCCTTTTTCCTTCCGCTTCTTTCCGCTTGCTTCCTCTGTGCTTGTGTGTTGGATTGATTGTTTGTCACGATGGCTCAAGAAATACTAAATTATGTGACTTTTCCAATACCAACAACATGATTTTATTAGCACTCCGATTGCTCCTATTACCGATGCTGAATCTTGTGAAATTAATGCTGCTTTGTTGAATCTTTTCATGAAAGATCAATTTTCTGGCCTTCCTAGTGAAGATGCCGCTACCCATCTAAACAACTTTGTTGATTTGTGCGATATGCAAAAGAAGAAAGATGTGGGTAATGATATTGTTAAATTGAAGCTATTTCCGTATTCGCTTAGAGATCGTGCTAAAACTTGGTTTTCTTCTTTGCCTAAAAATAGTATTGATTCATGGAATAAGTGCAAAGATACTTTTATCTCTAAGTATTTTCCTCCTGCTAAGATCATCTCTCTTAGAAACGATCTTATGAATTTTAAGCAACTTGATCATGAGCATGTTGCACAAGCTTGGGAGGGGATGAAATTAATGATACGTAATTTCCCCACACATGGTTTGAATTTATGGATGATTATACAAAAAAATTATGCCGGATTGAATTTTGCTTCTAGAAATCTTTTAGATTCGGCCGCGGGAGGTACTTTTATGGAAATCACTTTAGGAGAAGCTACTAAACTCCTAGATAATATAATGGTGAATTATTCTCAATGGCATAGCGAAAGATCCCCTAGTAAAAAGGTTCATGCGATAGAAGAGATTAATGTTTTGAGTGGAAAGATGGATGAACTTATGAAATTGTTTGCTAATAAGAGTGTTTCTTCTCATCCTAATGATATGCCTTTGTCCACTTTGATTGAGAATAATAATGAATCCTTGGATGTGAATTTTGTTGGTAGGAACAACTTTGGTAATAACGCGTATAGAGGAAACTTTAATTCTAGGCCGTTCCCTAGTAATTCCTCTAATAATTATGGTAATTCCTACAACAACTCTTACGGAAATTTAATAAGATGCCCTCTGATTTTGAGACTAGTGTTACAGAATTTATGAATTCGCAAAAGAATTTCAATGCTTTGCTTGAAGAAAAATTGCCTAAGATTGATGAGTTGCCTAGGAACGTGGATATAATTTCTCTTGATGTTGATTCTTTGAAACTTAGATCTATTCCACCTAAGCATGATATCAATGAGTCTCTCAAAGCCATGAGAATTTCCATTGATCAGTGCAAAGAAAGATCCGCTAGGATGCGTGCTAAAAAAGATTGCTTTGTGAAAGCGTGTTCTTCTAGTTTTCATGATAATAATGATAAAGATCTAAAAGTGATTGATGTGTCTCCTATTAAATCTTTTTTTTCCAATATGAATCTTGATAAAGATAGGACTGGAGATGAGTCAACTTTAGTTAAAAGGCGTCCCAATGATTCGGAGTTTTTAGATCTTGATGCAAAAATTGGTAAAAGCGGGATTGAAGAGGTCAAAACTTTACATAGCAATGAACCCACCATTTTGGATTTCAAGGAATTTAATTATGATAATTGTTCTTTGATATATTGTATTTCCCTGTTGCAATCCATGTGAGATTCTCCTCATGCTTATGATCAAAATAAAGCTTTTACCAAACACATCGTTGATACTTTATTTCAATCATATGAAGAAAAGCTTGAATTAGAAGTTTCTATCCCTAGAAAACTTTATGATGAGTGGGAAACTACTAGTAAAATTAAGATTAAAGATCATGAATGCTATGCTTTATGTGAGGTGGGTTCTAGTGTTTCCATGTAACACCCCGGATGTAACTTTCCATATTTGTAACTCCAACTCTTGCCATTTTCGGCTATGTGTTATGATTTTCCCTCCGTGGTCGGGTTTTGTCTTTCGTTTTGCATTTTGTTCATGTCATGCATATCATATCATGTCATCATGTGCATTGCATTTGCATACGTGTTCGTCTCATGCATCTGAGCATTTTCCCCGTTGTCCGTTTTGCAATCCGGCGCTCCCACCTCCTCCGGTGCACCCCTTTTGTTTTCGTTTCATGAGCGGGTGTCAAACATTTTCGGAATGGACCGAGGCTTGTCAAGTGGCCTTGGTATACCACCGGTAGACCACCGGTCAAGTTTCGTTCTATTTGGAGGTCGTTTGGTACTCCAACGGTTAACCGGGTAACCGCAGATGCCTTCTGTGTGTTGCAGCAAAACCCCCTCTCTAAACCAGCCCAAAACCCACCAAACTCTCTTCCATGCTCTAGGTCATTCGATCACGATCGTGTGGGCGAAAACCGCACCTCATTTGGACTCTCCTAGCTCCCTCTAGCTATATAAATGCATCCCCTCCCGTATACAATCGCAGATGAAACCCTAGCCAAACTTCCCCCGCCGCCACCGGACGTGTCCGCTGCCACCGGACACCTCCCCGCCGCCACGCCCGGTGAATCGGGAGCCGCCACGTCAGCGCCCGGCCGCCTCCACCGTGCAGGCCCGCCCGGCCCGCCGCGGGCCCTCCCGGCCCATACGCCGCCGCTGCCCCGCGGGAGCCCGAGCGCC
>NC_057811.1:281599130-281622496 GCF_018294505.1 Triticum aestivum
CTCGCCGCCACCGCCGTTCCGCGCGCCGCCGCGTCCGCCGGCGCCCGAGCCCCGCCGCCCTCTTCCTCCTCCGACCGGCCTCCTCCACCTCCTCCCCGAGCCAGCGTCCGCCGCCCCGACCTCTCCTCCGGCCTCCTTCCGCCGCCGTCCGCTTGCTCCGGCGAGCTTCGGCCCGAGCCCGAGCTCGTCCCGGCCAGATCCAATCGAGCATCGAGACGGTTGACTTTTCTTTCCCCCTCCGAAATCTTGTCATAAATATTTTGCAGTATGTGCACCTGTTCTTAGCATCATAACTTTCTGCATATAGCTCCGTTTCGCGCGTGTAATATATCGAAATGTTCGTCTCGTGATGCTCTACATTTTGTTCAATTGCACCATGTTCATTTGAGTCCATCTTGATGCCCAAATCTCTCATGCAAGAGTGCTAGTTGCTGTTGTCTGCTGTTACTTAGCAGAACTTGGAGATTTATTATTTTTGTATCTTTTAACCTGTGCATCTTATGAGTAGGAGCTCAACATGTGTTTTGTTCTATGCCATGCCATTTCCAGTGGTGTATGCCATGTATTTTTGTGATCTCTGTGGTGACTAGCACAAGCACGCAAACTAGGCTCCGTAATGTTTCTGATTTCAGAGACTTAGTATTTTCTCGAAGTCCTTGTCTGCTCTTATTTTGTTGCCATGTAAACTTGATGCTACAGAGAGATACATGCATATTTTGGAGATGTTCAGTAAGGATGTTTTGTAGATATTGTTGTAATTGATCCATTCCTGCCCTTGTTTGCAATTATGGAGTGCCATAGCATGAGTCAATCTTGCTCGACTTTTGCTATAAAATATTTCTGGCAGATTGTTTACGTGTTATTCAATTTTGCCAAGCTTATTGTAGTTGATCCATACATGCTATGTTTTTGCTCTTGCCATGGATAGCTTCATAAACATGCCGTCTTGCTGTAGGTATGCTTTTTTGTCATGCATTGCTTTGTGGTGAGTGCATCAAGCTCACCAAGATGCCTTCATATTATTGTTTCTGCCATGCTCTGTTTTCTGCTAAGTCTGAAACCTGTTAACGAAACTTGCTATGTTTACATGGTTGCCATCATATCTTCTGTTCCTTTTTGGCTTATGGTCAGTAAGGGACTTTTGTCATATGCATTTAGTAGAATACTGCCATGCCTTGTTTTGCCATGTTAAGTTGCTCTAGCAGGTTGATTTCGTGCTCTGAACATTGCCACCTGATGCTGTTTCAGGCATGTCCAGTAATTTCACCAAGTCTGTGAACCTGATTTCTTTTGCACTTTTGCCATGCTTGTTTGAGCTTGTTATGTTGTGAACTAGCCATAGCTCAGTGTTTATCTTTGGTCAAGCATCTCCTGTAGATTACTGCCATATGCTTTGTTGCTATGTTGGAGTGATGTAGCATTTTTACTTGTTGCATTCTAAGTGCTATCATGCTGTTAATCGCAGATTCGTGTCATTCTTGTTTTGCTTGCCATTTGCAAACCGTGCATCCGTTTCCGGTGATCTTTATATTGATTTCGACCGAAATCATCTCATCTTTCCAGTGGCATGCTTGGTTTGCCAAGTTACTGCCTTGTTCATCATTTTCCTCCCGGAGCACGCATTCGCACCGCATATCATATCTTGCATATCATTCATGTATTGCATCATGTTGCTTGTGCATTTCTCGTGATTGATTGTGGTTCCATTGCTTGTGTTCTTGTCTTGGGTAGAGCCGGGAGACGAGTTCGTGAACGAGGAACCTGTTGAGTACGCTTACGAGGATCAAGCTTTCGACAACTCTGAGAACCTTGCAGGCAAGATGACCACCCCTCGAAATCACTTCTATCTTTGCTTTGCTAGTTGTTCGTTCTATTGCCATGCTGCGCTACCTACCATTTGCTATATCATTCCTCCCATATTGCCATGTCAGCCTCTAACCATCCTTTCCTAGCAAACCATTGTTTGGCTAAGTTACCGCTTTTGCTCAGCCCCTCTTATAGCGTTGCTAGTTGCAGGTGAAGTTGAAGCTTGTTCCATGTTGGAACATGGATATGTTGGGATATCACAATATCTCTTATTTAATTAATGCATCTATATATTTTGGTAAAGGGTGGAAGGCTCGGCCTTATGCCTGGTGTTTTGTTCCACTCTTGCCGCCCTAGTTTCTGTCTTACCGGTATTATGTCCTTGGGTTTGCGTTCCTTACGCGGTCGGGTGATTTATGGGACCCCCTTGACAGTTCGCCTTGAATAAAACTCCTCCAGCAAGGCCCAACCTTGGTTTTACCATTTGCGACCTAAGCCTTTTTCCCCCGGGTTTTCGCGAGCCCGAGGGTCATCTTATTTTAACCCCCGGGCCAGTGTTCCTCTGAGTGCTGGTCCAAACTAGAGCACCGTGCGGGACCGTCCCTTGGCAACTTGGGTTATGTTGGTACCTGTACGCTTCGCTTATCCGGTGTGCCCTGAGAACGAGATATGTGCAGCTCCTATCGGGATTTGTCGGCACATTCGGGCGGCTTTGCTGGTCTTGTTTTACCATTGTCGAAATGTCTTGTAAACCGGGATTCCGAGACTGATCGGGTCTTTCCGGGAGAAGCTTTATCCTTCGTTGACCGTGAGAGCTTATGATGGGCTAAGTTGGGACACCCCTGCAGGGTATTATCTTTCGAAAGCCGTGCCTGCGGTTATGAGGCAGATGGGAATTTGTTAATGTCCGGTTGTAGAGAACTTGTCACTTGACCTCAGCTAAAATACATCAACTGTGTGTGTAGCCGTGATGGTCTCTTCTTGGCGGAGTCTGGGAAGTGAACACGGTTTGAGTTATGTATGACGTAAGTAGGAGTTCAGGATCACTTCTTGGTCATTACTAGATGACGACCGTTCCGTTGCTTCTCTTCTCACTCTCACTTGCGTATGTTAGCCACCATATATGCTTATTGCCTGCTGCAGCTCCACCTCATTACACCATCCTTTCCTATAAGCTTAAATAGTCTTGATCTCGTGGGTGTGAGATTGTTGAGTCCTCGTGACTCACAGATTCTACCAAAACAATTGCAGGTGCCGACGATGCCAGTACAGAGGATGGGATCGATCTCAAGTGGGAGTTCGATGAGGAACGTGGTCGTTACTATGTGTCTTTTCCTGATGATCAGTAGTGGAGCCCAGTTGGGACAATCGGGGAGCTAGCATTTGGGGTTATCTTATTTTCATATGGATCTTGACCGTAGTCGGTCTATGTGTGGATTTTGGATGATGTATGGATTATATTTATGTATTGTGTGAAGTGGCAATTGTAAGCCAACTCTTTATCCCATTCTTGTTCATTACATGGGATTGTGTGAAGATGACCCTTCTTGCGACAAAACCACTATGCGGTTATGCCTCTAAGTCGTGCCTCGACACGTGGGAGATATAGCCGCATCGTGGGCGTTACAAGTTGGTAATCAGAGCCATCCCCGACTTAGGAGCCCCCCTGCTTGATCGAATCGCTGGCGTTGTTGAGTCTAGAACAAAAATGTTTTGAGTTTAAGGATTATATATATCGGAGAGTAGGATTCTTTTTACTCCTCAGTCCCTTCGTCGCTCTAGTGAGGTCTCCTGACGTAGAAGTTTTGACTCTTCTCTCCTCAAATTTCACTAAAAAAAATTTAGGATCACGCGGGTATCTTGGAATCGTTCCGATGGCTTTGTGACAAGAACATTGTTCTTGGTGCCTCCTGACATTTAGGGGTTGTGGCAGTGTCCCGGGGAGTTGAGCTCCGAGGTGTTGTCGTCACAATTTTATCGTGGCAGTTCTGGAATACCTGAGTTTCGCCGACATCGAAATCTCTTTTATGCAGTTGTTGGTGATATCACCTCGACGCCACCCAGTACTGGGGCGGGAGTTCGGGAGTATTGGCATAACTCGTATAACGGATGCTTTTCGAAGGTTGAGGTACACGATTTCCGAAGGTTTCTTGGTTATGTGTTGACGGATGGATACAGCTGGATCTAGGGATTGTTAGCTTGGGTGATATATTTTGTGTCCCCTGTATCCCCAACACCAGATTGCATAACCAGAAAGTTTCGGGAGTTTATAAGTGGGAATTCAAGTAGCTCCTAGGATATCTTTCTGACAAACGCATGATATGAGATTGGGGTTCGACATCTAGTGGTCCGCATGTACACGGTTGGTTTTACAGTGGTCTCATAGTGTCTTAAAGAGTCCTTGGCTATGCCGACTCGGGGACGCTTCGTATGTCATGTGCACTACCTTGTACATGATGGTGCTGTACGATTGAGCCCGTGTGGGCCCCACCACGAAAACTTCGGACGAAATCTCTATCATATGTTTGTTCCGGCTTATTCTGCAAGCCAATACTTTGTTTTGTTTTGTATTGTGGTATTCGAGTTGCTTCGAAGTCATATGTTGAATCCATACCTTTTCTAAGTGGCTTCTCAATTTATGGAAGTGTGATGATTTACTACGGAATTCATTCGTTCATCCTCGTTCGAATGTTTATTGTGAAGACTATATGTTGCAATTTCTATCCGTTGATTCTACTTATCTATTTGTCTATCAAGATGCTAACGGATGTCACCCTCTTCAGGATGGCTCCGCCAACGCGTCAGAATCCGGATCGCAATGAAGGGAGTCAAGCGAACCCTCCGCCACCACCTCCGCCTCTGGAGGCATGGCAAGCTATCATGGCAGTCACCAACGCCAATGCTCAGATGATTCTGCAACTCTTGCAAGAACGCACCCAAGGGCAAGGCAATCAAGGTCAAGGCAACAATCAGCCTCACTTTGCTACTCTCAACCAGTTTCTCGCAAATCAGCCCAAGTCTTTCAGCTACTGTGCCGAGGCCACGGATGCCGATGATTGGCTCGTGGACATCAACAAGCATTTTGAATGTAGCAATGTCAGGCCTGAGGACTATGTCAAGTTCGCTTCTTTTCAGCTCAAGGACCAAGCTGCTGATTGGTTTCAGCAATACAAAGATTCCAGAGGAGGTCGTGTGATCACTTGGACTGACTTCTATCGGGATTTCAAAGCGCACCACATTCCACAAAGTGTTGTTGAGAGCAAGCGTGAGGAGTTCCGCAATCTCAAGCAAGGCAACATGTCTGTGTATCAATACAACATCCAGTTTCAGAAACTTGCTCACTTCGCTAAACAAGACGTTCCTGATGAAAAGAGCATGATCTATCACTTCAGAGGTGGCCTTAGAGAGGATCTGCAGTTAGCTCTCGTTCTTGTTGAGCCTACTCAGTTTGATCAATTCTACAATATGGCACTGAAGCAAGAGGCTGCTCAGCTCAAGTGTGAGGCTTCCAAGAAGAGAGTCAGAGACGCGGTTCAATCTTCTTCTTCCTCACTTGTGGCAGCTAAGCAACAGAAGTTCTGGTTACCTCCTCCTCCTCCGTTTCGTCAGCCTTACCAGCAGAAGAACAAAGGTGGCCATGGTTCTTCCCACTCATCCAACTCGGGCTATCAGAACAAGTCTCAGAATCAAGCTCCAAAGTCCAATGCTCCTTATCAACGTCCACTCTCAGAGGTGACTTGCAACAAGTGTCAGCAGAAAGGTCACTATGCTAACAAGTGCTTCAACCAAAGGCGTCTTCCGCCTCCTCCTCCCGTCAGATCTTCCAGCAATGCAGTGGTCAAGCATAATCCAAAGTCTGCAAAGGTGAACATGATGAATGCAGCTCAAGCGGAGGAATCTACTGATGTGATAATGGGTAATCTCTCAGTTAATGATATTCCTGCAAAAGTTCTTTTTGATACTGGTGCATCGCTTTGTTTCATGTCAAGACCGTTTTTTGCCAAGCATGAATTCACTTGGTCTTATCTGGATAAACCATTGGGTGTTGTTTCTCCGGGGAAGTCAATGAGAGCCAACTCGATAGTTCCGGATGTTTCCATCAAGATGGGAAACTATAAATTTCTATCTTCTCCAGTTGTTCTTGGTGACTCGGATATTGATCTAATTCTCGGGATGGACTGGCTTTCTAAGCACAAGGCTCAACTTGATTGTGCTGCCAGGGAAATTCAATTGACACACTCTTCTGAGGATGTTATCATTTATGCCGCTCGTGATGAAACCATTCGGTTATTTTCTCTCAATGAGAAGGGCGAATTGAATGCCATCTCTCAGATTCCAGTCGTTTCTGAGTATCAAGATGTCTTTCCAGAAGAGCTTCCGGGTATGCCTCCTCACCGGCCAGTTGAGTTCGTTATCGATCTAGAGCCTAGCACGGAACCCGTTTGCAAGCGTCCATACAAGCTTGGACCCAAGGAGCTGAAGGAATGGAAGAAACAGCTCGATGAACAAGAGCGTCTAGGTTTGATCAGACCGAGTTCATCTCCATGGGGTTGTGGTGTTCTTTTTGTCTGGAAGAAGGATGGCACGGACCGACTTTGTGTCGACTACCGTCCGTTGAACAAGAAGACAATCAAGAACAAGTATCCACTTCCCAACATCAATGAGCTATTCGAGCAATTCAAAGGTGCCAAAGTATTCTCCAAGCTTGAACTTCGTATGGGTTATCATCAGATTCGCATTCGTGAAGAAGATATTCCCAAGACAGCATTCAGAACAAGCTTTGGTTCTTATGAATATACTGTCATGTCTTTCGGTCTTGTCAATGCTCCTCCAGTATTTTCTCGGATGATGAATTTCATCTTTAACCCCTATACCAATGAATTCGTTCTGGTGTATCTCGATGATATATTGGTCTTCTCCAAGAATAAGAAAGATCATGCCAAACATTTGCGATTGGTGCTCGACAAGCTCAGAGAGTATCAATTCTATGCGAAGTTCTCAAAATGTGAGTTTTGGCTCAATGAAGTTCTTTACCTTGGTCACATCATCTCTGCCAAGGGCATCGCTGTTAACCCCGAGAAGGTGTCCGCAATTGTGAATTGGGAACCTCCTCAGAATGTCAAGCAGCTCCGCAGTTTTCTTGGTCTTGCAAGCTATTGCCGAAGATTCGTTGAGAATTTCTCTAAGATTGCAAAGCCTCTTTCCAACCTCCTCCAGAAGCATGTGAAGTATGTCTGGTCTCCTGATTGTGACGTTGCTTTCAACACTCTCAAAGAGAAACTAGTCACAGCTCCTGTCTTGACTCCTCCTGATGAATCCAAGCCATTTGAAGTTTTCTGTGATGCTTCTCTCCAAGGTCTCGGTGCTGTGTTAATGCAAGAGAAGAAAGTTGTGGCCTATACCTCTCGTCAGTTGAAGCCCAATGAGAAGAACTACCCCACTCACGATCTTGAGTTGGTGGCAGTTGTCCATGCATTAATAACGTGGAGACATCTCTTGTTGGGAAGACAAGTGGACATTTTCACCGATCACAAGAGTCTCAAGTACATCTTCACTCAGCCCAACCTCAACCTCAGGCAGACTCGATGGGTCGAAATGATTCAAGAGTACAATCCGAGTATTGAATATACTCCAGGCAAGGCCAATGTCATTGCAGATGCTTTAAGCAGGAAGGCTTATGGCAACAGCTTAATCCTCAAGCCATTCCAACCGGATCTTTGTGAAGCTTTCCGCAAGCTGAATCTCCAAGTTGTTCCTCAAGGCTTTCTTGCCAACCTCATAGTCTCTCCTACTTTGCAAGATCAAATTCGTGAGGCACAACTTCTTGATGCCATGGTGAAGAAGGTGAAACGTGGTATCGACAAGGGTCTTTCCAAATACAAGTGCTACCGCATTGATGACAGAGACACTTTATTCTTTGAGGACCGGATTGTGGTTCCTAAAGGTGATCTAAGGAAAGTCATAATGAACGAGGCGCACAATTCTCTTCTTTCCATTCATCCTGGAAGTACGAAGATGTACCATGACCTCAAGCAGTCGTATTGGTGGACTCGAATGAAGCGAGAAATTGCTCAATTCGTGAATGAATGTGATGTATGTCGAAGAGTGAAAGCAGAACACCAACGACCAGCTGGTCTCGTCCAACCTCTTGCTATCCCAGAGTGGAAGTTTGATCATATCGAAATAGACTTCGTGACTGGTTTTCCAAAGTCCAAGCGAGGAAATGATGCTATCTTCGTTGTCATCGACAAGCTTTCTAAAGTGGCTCATTTCCTTCCAATCAAAGAATCCATCACAGCAGCTCAGTTGGCAGAGCTATACACCTCCAGAATTGTCTCCTTGCATGGCATTCCACAATTGATTTCTTCCGATCGTGGAAGCATTTTCACCTCTAAGTTCTGGGACTCCTTCCAGAAGGCCATGGGCACTAACATTCGCTTCAGCACAGCTTTCCATCCTCAAACAAGTGGCCAAGTCGAGCGAGTCAATCAAATTCTTGAAGATATGCTCAGGGCTTGTGTCATTTCCTTTGGCATGAAATGGGAAGATTGTCTTCCATATGCCGAATTCTCCTACAACAACAGCTTCCAAGCGAGTTCGGGCAAGGCCCCATTCGAGATTCTCTATGGCAGAAAGTGCCGTACTCCTCTCAATTGGTCGGAGACTGGTGAACGCCAACTTCTTGGCAATGACTTAATCACTGAAGCTGAAGAAATGTGTAAAGTCATCCGTGAAAATCTCAAAGCCGCGCAATCGCGCCAGAAGAGTTACTATGATAGTAAGCACCGTGATGTGGCTTTCGAGATCGGAGACCATGTCTACCTCTGTCACAGCCCTAGAATTGCTTGTAGTTAATTGCATGAAAGCATTCATGTCATCATGTTTAATTCAAATGAATTTGAATTGGGGATGACCAAACCCTAGCACCAAATGAATTCAACTAGGTTCAAAATAAAAATATTTTCATTAAACCCAAAATGCCCTTCAAAAATGTTCATTATTTATGGAAAAAGGTTAAAACCTTTACCAGAGGTCATGCACATTTTTCCAAGGCATTTATGGTCTTTGAGTTAATTCAAACATATTTGAATTGGAGCTATTTAAATGCCATATACATTTTTGGTGCTCCAAAAATGTTGGAAATTGTTATGGGTCACTAGAATAATTCAGACAGCACCCCTAATTATTTCCAGGATTTTATAAAATGGTTTAGTATTTTACTAAATCAAAACAAAACAAATTAAACTAGAAAACAGAAACAATTAAGTAAGAGAGAGAGAGAGAGAATGCCACTGGGCCCCTCACCTGGACATACCTGGCGCCCCACCACGGCCCAGGAGCTGGCCCAGCCCACCAGAGCCGCCACCGTCTCCCACCTCGCGCCAGAAGGACGCCAGAGGGACGCCGGGCGTGTGGTCGCCGCGCGCGAGGGCACCTCCTGCTTCCGCCGCTTCTGGACGCCTCCACGAGTGGCACGGCACCTCCCCGACCCCCTCTCACTTCTCCCTCACTCGCTGCACTCCCTCCTCTCCCCTGTCTCTCTCCCCGCAGCACCACCGAACGGAGCCGTCGCCACCGTCGCCGTTGCCGTGGCCACCGGCCACCCCTCGCCCCGCCGATGAGTCCATGAGCTCCGCCGCGACGCCTTGAAGCTCCCCCTCAACGCGAGCATCGCCGGACGCCCTGTCGCCTCGCCATCGACCCGTCGTCTCCGCGCACGGCCGTGCATCGCCGCCGCCAAATTCCGACACCGTCCGTGCCTCCCCGAGCTCGCCGAGAACCTCTTCGTGACCGCGGTGAGCACCCGGTCATTTCCCCCCTAACCCTGCTCCCCGTTTGGTTGTCGTAGCACCGTTCCCCACGAGCACCGAACCACGCCGCCGCCCGAGCTTCTCGCCGCCGTGGCCACAGTCATCATAGCTCCCAACCGAGCACACCCACGTGCTCACCGCGCCGCGTAGGTGCCGTAGGAGCTAAGCACGCCACTCAACGACCACCGCAGCCCCGTTCCCGAGTGCGCCCGAGCTCCGGCCGTCGCGGTCGAGCCCCTCGCCATCGCCTCCGGCCACCCCAGGCCCGACTGGCGCCACCGCCCGACGCGCGCTGGTCTGGGCTCTCGAACGAGCCCAGCCACGCTGCGAACGGGGCACCACAGCCCGTGCCCGAGTGCCCCGCCGCGTCTGCTGCCGCCGGCGGCTAAACGCCGGTTAGGTGACATGGCAGATTAGGTTAGCCACTAACCCCGTGGTTAGTTTAACCCAGTGACACTGACACCGGGCCCCACGACGGGTCAAAGCTGAGTCAACGCGGGGTTAAACCGGAGTTCAACACTGTCTCAATGACATGCGGGTCCCACCGTCAGGTTTGACCGTGGTTGACTGCTGACGTCGCTATGACACACTGCTGACATCATAAATACATTTGCTGGGATTTTCTTATTTAGAAATAATTCAGAAAATTCCAGAAAATGCCCTAACTTCTAAAATTCATAGAAATTCAACCGTAGCTCCAAATGAAATGATTTATATATGAAAAATTATCAGAAAAATCCAGAGAATCTGTTTATGGCATCCTCATGCATGTTTGAACAACTTACAGCCACTGTATATGACAATTTAAATAAATGGCATCTGAAATGTCTTATATGGAGTTTGAATTTGAACCTAAGGTTCAAACCAACTCCATTTAATATGTTGCTAGCTGCATTAGCTCAAAACACATTCATATTGCCATGTCATGATCATGCATCATATTGTGCATTGCATTGATTGTGTTTCCTCTCTGTTGCCGGTATTGTCCCCTCTCGATAGCCGTGTTTCCGACGATGAGTTCGATGACACTAATGAAGACTCAATGCTATCTTCGGAAGTGTCAGGCAAGCAAAACCCCCTTGTTCATTCCGATACAATCCCATTCTCTCGCTCCTGCTCTCTTCTACTGCATTAGGACAATCGATTCAACTGTTACATGCTGCGGTAGTTGAACCCCTTTTCCTCTGCATGACCTGACATTGCCACAGTAAATAGATGAAACCCACTAGCATGAGTAGGAGTTGTTTGAGCCCTGATGTGCCTACTCATTCATGCTTGTTTGTCATGCCTGCTACTGCTTAGAGTTGAGTCAGGTCTGATTCGTCGGGGATGAATTGGAATGGTGATGAACATGTCCTACTGTGTGTGAGCTAAGTGTGTGAACACGATTTGGTAAAGGTAGCGGTGAGAGGCCATGTAGGAGTACATGGTGGGTTGTCTCATTGAAGCCGTCCTCAAGAACTGAGTTCTGTGTTTGTGATCCATGATACAGTTACTACCACGCATTGGGCCCGAAACCAATGGACCCTCTCAGCTTCTTAATCACCCTTGTCCTCTGTCCAGGAGTTGCAAGTAGTTTCTGGTGTTAGTAGTATGCTGGAGGCCGTGGACAGCGCTGACCGAGGGGTGGGCTGTGATGCGGTAGGCACGTGGCACGGTGTACCAGGCGCCCGTTTGGTGTCTCGGGAACCCTGCACACATCGTTCGGGGCCGTATGTGGAAACCTCGGCCGGACTCCCTGCGGATGGAACCTGAATAGGCGATAAACCTGGACTAGAGACTTGAGTGTTTAGGTAGGCTGTGGCCGACTCCCTCGCCAGGCTTCCGCTTGAAGGTTGCCGAGGTACACGACGTGTACATGGTGGTAAGTGGCGAGAGCGTGTGTGACGAAGTACACCCCTGCAGGGTTAACATCATCTATTCGAATAGCCGTGTCCGCGGAAATGGACTTCTGGGTTGCCTATAACAGTTCATAGACAAGTGAAAGTGGATACTCTAAAATGCGCAAGATAAGCGTGAGTGCTATGGATGGCGTTCTCGTAGGGAGACGGGAGCGGATCCATAGTGGAGTATTGATATGGTGAATATGTGGACTCGTGTGCGCCACCTCAAAAGAATTGCTTGCAGTCGTAGTTCAGGATAGCCACTGAGTCAAAGCTGGCTTGCTGCAGTTAAACTCCACCACCCCTTTGTTGATACCGATGCATATGTAGCTAGTTCTGATGTAAGTCTTGCTGGGTACATTTGTACTCACGTTTGCCTATTTTATGTTTTGCAGAGAGACGTCAGTCTCGCTAGTAGTTCCGTGTGGACTTCGACGTTTAGCTTGATACCTCAGCTACGATCTTGTGCCCTCGGCAGGATCTGGTAGATAGTCAGGCTTCTCAGCCTTTTTCATTTGTAGATGTCTGTACTCAGACATGTTAAGCTTCCGCATGTGCTTTGACTTGTATGCTCTGAATGTTGGGTCATGAGACCCATGTTTGTAATATCTGGCTCTTCGGAGCCTAATGAATAAATACTCTGAGTCGTAGAGTCTTGTTGTGATGCCATGTTGTATTTGCACATATCGAGCATATTGTGTGTATGATTGAAATGCTTGGTATGTGTGGGATCCGACAATCTAGTTGTCTATCCTTAGCAGCCTCTCTTATGGGGAAATGTAGTCTAGTGCCTCCTTGAGCCATAGTAGTCCTGCTAGCCCAGCACTACTGCTCTGGACACTTGACTGGCCGGCATGTGCTTCATATCGTTCCGGTGTCTGTCCCTTCGGGGAAATGTCACGCGGTGACATCCGGAGTCCTGCCTAGCCTGCTACAGCCCGGGTTCCCGGAGTCCTGTTAGCCCAGCGCTACAGCCCAGATTCGCACGCTGCTGACCGACACGTTCGATGTTGATTCATGTATGCCTATCCCCATATGTTAGTGCCGCTTTGGGTTCACGACTAGCCATGTCGGCCCGGGTTCTCTGTCATATGGATACTAGCGACATTATCATATACGTGAGCCAAAAGGCGCAAACGGTCCCGGGCCATGGTAAGGCGACACCCGTGGGAATACCGTGCGTGAGGCCGCAAGGTGATATGAGGTGTTACAGGCTAGATCGGTGTGACTTAGAATCGGGGTCCCGACAGCGTTGGTATCAGAGCCTGACTGCCTGTAGGATTACCAAGCCAAACTGGTCGAAGTTGAGTCTAGAAATGCTTTAGTTATATAAGGGAATTGATTGTGGAAGGGAACGTAAGGCTCTTTTTACTCCTTTACCTTATGCCGTTCTGATCTGAGTCACTCTCTTCTTTTCTACGGGGGTTAAGAACTAGGCTTCTCATCTTTCTATCAGGATCACGTGTTACTAATCCGTAGACTCGTAGGATTGTTGGTCTCAAGCCTCAGTTCAGTTTCTACCACTACAGTGTGTTGTTAGTTGAACTTGGAACCTTGATATGATGTTGTTGAGTGGTTATGCCACCATTTTGTAGGATGTCTCAAATCCTTTGAGCATTTACAGCCGTTATGCTGTCCGAGTCATCCCAGGTTTCTAAACAGTCTGATACATTTGCAAATCCCTTCCTCCCGTACCTGATGTCCTTTTGGGCCGGATTAAGCACACTAATTGGTCTGTTGAGGTACTCCGTTACCTCGTCGTGTATGTTGGAGTTATTATTATGACCCTAGGTGTCTTAGAGGACCACTTAGTAATCTAGCAATGCTTGCATCCCCAGTGTGATGATTCTGGCCATTATTCTTGAAAGCATCCCGTGATGCCATTTAGTTAGTAGGTATTCTATTTCTGGGTTCTTGAACCCAAGATTCACTCTACTTAACTCGTGTAGCTAGTGTTTGTTCGTTCCTTTAGGTTATTAGTAACCTTTGCATTAGTCCTCGAGGTCCGTGGTATATCGTTCTTCCAAATACCATGAACCATTCTTGGCAGGAGTTCTTCTGAACCAAAAGGTCACGACCAGAGTGCTCTTAATGAGTTCTCCATTCTACATTGTGACTCTGCCAGTCCTACCTTTCTGCATGGGTTATCTAGAAGAAACTTGTTGGACTTGGTTCGACATACTAATCTATGCATCCACAACTCAGAAAACCATATGTTCCTTTGAGTTGTCCCTCTTTAGTTATTTTCTGGCCCTCGTCTATCAATTGATAGTCAGGAGTAATTATGCATTTGTGTTATCGATGCCTATTATTCTTGTGGTCTGTCAAGCCATTCTAATCCGGAATGACTAGGAGAAACAAACTCCAGTACCTCGTCCATCTCTGGGATTGGGTCGAAGTAGTTGTATTCCGCATATCAAATGCCTAACCAGCTTTTGTTCTGCTCTACACTGGAGCGTTACCATCTTTATGTCAAGAATGTCATGAGAATTGCACCACCTCTTATGAATTCTTGATTTAGTGATACTCCTCACCATCATCACTCATTCTTGGTCCCGTGTTGTTGCAACCGGAATGCCGACAGGTGAACTCTGATGTGTGAAATCTATACTCCTAGCAACTCCGTTGCTTGGTAGTTAAAGGACAATAATTTCATCCTTAGCGTGTTGGTTATTGAATCACCATCCTGAGGTTGATCGTGCTACCTAGTCCATATTCCCGGTGTACTTTTCGATCAATGAGTTAGGATAGTGTCAGTCCTTGCTTATTCAGTCATATCGTCTTGCCCTGAAAAGCAAGATTGTTCTCGATCTTAATAAACAGTCGGTGGATCGTGATTTTCCAAATATCTTCTTGGAAGTACCACCAGGTTGTCCCTGACCGATGTGTTGAGTTTGTGAACAAGTTGGTTTTCCAATAAACCACCCCTTCTCCAAGAATCTGTGTTGGATACCCCTGAGCTAGTTGGTCAAGCTAAACAACAACCTGGAGAGTTGGAAGATAAAAGGTTGTCTAACTTAGTTCATTTCCAAAGGGATATCTTGTGTCTGTGTGTGTTGAAGAAAGATGATATCTTCATTGATTGATCCTCGTGATCAATTGTTGGATCTATTGCCTTGTCAATACTTTGATTTGAGTGTGGGCTATCGTCAAATCAAACCAGAACCAACGATGTTCATAATGTTGTCTTACCCGTGGTTGATCCCTCGAGCATACACCCTTATATCTTTTGGGTCTGACCAATGCGATCACCATGTTCACATAGTTATGGAAATACATTTATATGGAAACCTGGATGAATTGTTGTTAAGCCCATTGACAACATTTCATCTTGTCCATGACTCGCGTTGAACATCCAGTTAGTGTTGGGAACTTTTGAAAGCACTTCCTTTGTGCTAGTTCATGAAGCCTATGTTTGGATGAAAGGAGTGACTTCCTCTAATTCATGTGCACTTGGTGTAAGTTGCCGCCGTGAATTCCAGAAAGTCAATGTTGTTTCCTCTGGAATCATCCCAAGTCAATCATGCACGTGCAAAGTATCCTGTGGTATGATAGACTGATCATCTTCATTCCATATGCATCCCTAGCACACCAA
The DNA here is from genome assembly GCF_018294505.1 of Triticum aestivum. NCBI lineage: Eukaryota > Viridiplantae > Streptophyta > Magnoliopsida > Poales > Poaceae > Triticum > Triticum aestivum. The sequence continues at coordinate 281,614,226 of NC_057811.1, forward strand.
GCCACTGATTGATTTGTTCAAGATAAAGGAGTCTGTTCTAAGGTGAATTCTTTGGACTTCCACGCGTGGAGACTTCGATGTCATTAGTGATGGTTCCCCACCTGAACTCGGTAGCGTTTTGTTGTAAGACTACTATGTGGTCATGCTTGTCTTGGACAGTGTGTTCACAGGTTTGAGCAGAACCAGCTCGTGTTTTGGAGCTTGCTATCGTAGTTCATCCCCTGAGAATCTCGCAACGTCATCTCGTCGATTTGTGTTGCAAACCTTAATTTTCTTTCTAGACTTGATGAGTCTGGAATATACTGAAACCAACCAGATCTGACTCTCAGGCAGATATGATGGTTGGAACATTTCCCAAGAATTATAATATTGCCCTCTCGATAACCGGTAAAGTGGATGTCGTGGCCAACACAACCAGCCGGAAGGCCTGTTATTGTAGTATCTTGATTGAGGAAGTTGGCCACCTCCCCATAAGGATTTCCTAGGATTTATTCCACTAGTTATTCCTTATGGATTCTTGTGCTCCCGAAGTCCGACCTTTTACTTGATGTTCTAGATACCAAACCATATCAATAAATGGGTTACGCTACCACATCAAGGAGAACATTAGAAGTGGAGTGCTAAATGTCTCTTGGTCGATCATCCAGATTGCTTCTTTGGCATTGCTAAGGAAAAATCTGAGAAAGTGTTGTCCTCCTTTGCACCTGCATCCTCCATCACTAATCATCATGGTAGTATGATGTGTTGCCAAGATCCCTGACACGGATGTTGGTAAAACCTGGATGAATATGGAAATGCTCAAGTTCTTGAGAGCACGCACAAGCACTAGGTGTTATCATCGGCACTAACTGGAATTGCTCCCAGTTTCCTTCGGTTATGCTAAACCTTTCAAACAGTAGATTCACTCTCTACTGTTGAGCTTCTCCCCAGTTACTAGAATCATTCCTAGCATTTCCATTTTTGTTCCCAGCTTGCACCGTCATTGTGCCATCCTACCTTGGATTACCCTTCCCAGTAATTACTGATCAAGATCATCTTCAAGTGGTCTTACCATAAGTCCCATTCATTTCCGGTGATAAGCAAATCACCCCTTGTGTTGTCTTCAACAAGGTAGTCCACATCGTCCATCCTAGCCCGAGTGTGTCGTTCTCCCGAACTCCCTCGAACAATCGTTTGTGATTGCCTTAAGTTGGTATAAAGAGTTTCAATGATACTTATATCAAAAGTAATTCTTTTTGCCACTTAAGGAATATTTCTATGAGTCACCCTTCCCAAGGTGCCCCGTTATGGAATCGTGGCAATTATCTCCTCGCTACTTTGAAACCATGCACCATCCTACCTAAGCGTGGGATTGTTGCCCACCAAATCAAATCTCATCGTTTGCTCTTCCATCTCCCTCGATGTATGTGTTGAGTCTCAGCTCAAGAGATACTCAACGTCGCATTCCGTGAGTTGATCGTGAGTTGCTCGATCTTTAAGGAGATCGATTTCTATAGAATTTTCCCTTGTCGTCATCGTGTCGGATGAAGATCTCGAAAGCAAAGACGTCAACGTTAATTGAAGCAACGGATCAACATCTTCGCGAAGAGCAATTGGATCACGAAAATGGTGTTAGCCTGTGTCCCTCTGTCTTCTTACCTCACGTCTTGAATCTTGGGACGAGATTCTTGTTTAGTGGGGGTGAGTTGTCACAGCCCTAGAATTGCTTGTAGTTAATTGCATGAAAGCATTCATGTCATCATGTTTAATTCAAATGCATTTGAATTGGGGATGACCAAACCCTAGCACCAAATGAATTCAACTAGGTTCAAAATAAAAATATTTTCATTAAACCCAAAATGCCCTTCAAAAATGTTCATTATTTATGGAAAAAGGTTAAAACCTTTACCAGAGGTCATGCACATTTTTCCAAGGCATTTATGGTCTTTGAGTTAATTCAAACATATTTGAATTGGAGCTATTTAAATGCCATATACATTTTTGGTGCTCCAAAAATGTTGGAAATTGTTATGGGTCACTAGAATAATTCAGACAGCACCCCTAATTATTTCCAGGATTTTATAAAATGGTTTAGTATTTTACTAAATCAAAACAAAACAAATTAAACTAGAAAACAGAAACAATTAAGTAAGAGAGAGAGAGAGAAGGCCACTGGGCCCCTCACCTGGACATACCTGGCGCCCCACCACGGCCCAGGAGCTGGCCCAGCCCACCAGAGCCGCCACCGTCTCCCACCTCGCGCCAGAAGGACGCCAGAGGGACGCCGGGCGTGTGGTCGCCGCGCGCGAGGGCACCTCCTGCTTCCGCCGCTTCTGGACGCCTCCACGAGTGCCACGGCACCTCCCCGACCCCCTCTCACTTCTCCCTCACTCGCTGCACTCCCTCCCCTCCCATGTCTCTCTCCCCGCAGCACCACCGAACGGAGCCGTCGCCACCGTCGCCGTTGCCGTGGCCACCGGCCACCCCTCGCCCCGCCGATGAGTCCACGAGCTCCGCCTCGACGCCTTGAAGCTCCCCCTCAACGCGAGCATCGCCGGACGCCCTGTCGCCTCGCCATCGACCCGTCGTCTCCGCGCACGGCCGTGCATCGCCGCCGCCAAATTCCGACACCGTCCGTGCCTCCCCGACCTCGCCGAGAACCTCTTCGTGACCGCGGTGAGCACCCGGTCATTTCCCCCCTAACCCTGCTCCCCGTTTGGTTGCCGTAGCACCGTTCCCCACGAGCACCGAACCACGCCGCCGCCCGAGCTTCTCGCCGCCGTGGCCACAGTCATCATAGCTCCCAACCGAGCACACCCACGTGCTCACCGCGCCGCGTAGGTGCCGTAGGAGCTAAGCACGCCACTCAACGACCACCGCAGCCCCGTTCCCGAGTGCGCCCGAGCTCCGGCCGCCGCGGTCGAGCCCCTCGCCATCGCCTCCGGCCACCCCAGGCCCGACTGGCGCCACCGCCCGACATGCGCTGGTCTGGGCTCTCGAACGAGCCCAGCCACGCTGCGAACGGGGCACCACAACCCGTGCCCGAGTGCCCCGCCGCGTCTGCTACCGCCGGCGGCTAAACGCCGGTTAGGTGACATGGCAGATTAGGTTAGCCACTAACCCCGTGGTTAGTTTAACCCAGTGACACTGACACCGGGCCCCACGACGGGTCAAAGCTGAGTCAACGCGGGGTTAAACCGGAGTTCAACACTGTCTCAATGACATGCGGGTCCCACCGTCAGGTTTGACCGTGGTTGACTGCTGACGTCGCTATGACACACTGCTGACATCATAAATACATTTGCTGGGATTTTCTTATTTAGAAATAATTCAGAAAATTCCAGAAAATGCCCTAACTTCTAAAATTCATAGAAATTCAACCGTAGCTCCAAATGAAATGATTTATATATGAAAAATTATCAGAAAAATCCAGAGAATCTGTTTATGGCATCCTCATGCATGTTTGAACAACTTACAGCCACTGTATATGACAATTTAAATAAATGGCATCTGAAATGTCTTATATGGAGTTTGAATTTGAACCTAAGGTTCAAACCAACTCCATTTAATATGTTGCTAGCTGCATTAGCTCAAAACACATTCATATTGCCATGTCATGATCATGCATCATATTGTGCATTGCATTGATTGTGTTTCCTCTCTGTTGCCGGTATTGTCCCCTCTCGATAGCCGTGTTTCCGACGATGAGTTCCATGACACTAATGAAGACTCAATGCTATCTTCGGAAGTGTCAGGCAAGCAAAACCCCCTTGTTCATTCCGATACAATCCCATTCTCTCGCTCCTGCTCTCTTCTACTGCATTAGGACAATCGATTCAACTGTTACATGCTGCGGTAGTTGAACCCCTTTTCCTCTGCATGACCTGTCATTGCCACAGTAAATAGATGAAACCCACTAGCATGAGTAGGAGTTGTTTGAGCCCTGATGTGCCTACTCATTCATGCTTGTTTGTCATGCCTGCTACTGCTTAGAGTTGAGTCGGGTCTGATTCGTCGGGGATGAATTGGAATGGTGATGAACATGTCCTACTGTGTGTGAGCTAAGTGTGTGAACACGATTTGGTAAAGGTAGCGGTGAGAGGCCATGTAGGAGTACATGGTGGGTTGTCTCATTGAAGCCGTCCTCAGGAACTGAGTTCTGTGTTTGTGATCCATGATACAGTTACTACCACGCATTGGGCCCGAAACCAATGGACCCTCTCGGCTTCTTAATCACCCTTGTCCTCTGTCCAGGAGTTGCAAGTAGTTTCTGGTGTTAGTAGTATGCTGGAGGTCGTGGACAGCGCTGACCGAGGGGTGGGCTGTGATGCGGTAGGCACGTGGCACGGTGTACCAGGCGCCCGTTTGGTGTCTCGGGAACCCTGCACACATCGTTCGGGGCCGTATGTGGAAACCTCGGCCGGACTCCCTGCGGATGGAACCTGAATAGGCGATAAACCTGGACTAGAGACTTGAGTGTTTAGGTAGGCTGTGGCCGACTCCCTCGCCAGGCTTCCGCTTGAAGGTTGCCGAGGTACACGACGTGTACATGGTGGTAAGTGGCGAGAGCGTGTGTGACGAAGTACACCCCTGCAGGGTTAACATCATCTATTCGAATAACCGTGTCCGCGGAAATGGACTTCTGGGTTGCCTATAACAGTTCATAGACAAGTGAAAGTGGATACTCTAAAATGCGCAAGATAAGCGTGAGTGCTATGGATGGCGTTCTCGTAGGGAGACGGGAGCGGATCCATAGTGGAGTATTGATATGGTGAATATGTGGACTCGTGTGCGCCACCTCAAAAGAGTTGCTTGCAGTCGTAGTTCAGGATAGCCACTGAGTCAAAGCTGGCTTGCTGCAGTTAAACTCCACCACCCCTTTGTTGATACCGATGCATATGTAGCTAGTTCTGATGTAAGTCTTGCTGGGTACATTTGTACTCACGTTTGCCTATTTTATGTTTTGCAGAGAGACGTCAGTCTCGCTAGTAGTTACGTGTGGACTTCGACGTTTAGCTTGATACCTCAGCTACGATCTTGTGCCCTCGGCAGGATCTGGTAGATAGTCAGGCTTCTCAGCCTTTTTCATTTGTAGATGTCTGTACTCAGACATGTTAAGCTTCCGCATGTGCTTTGACTTGTATGCTCTGAATGTTGGGTCATGAGACCCATGTTTGTAATATCTGGCTCTTCGGAGCCTAATGAATAAATACTCTGAGTCATAGAGTCTTGTTGTGATGCCATGTTGTATTTGCACATATCGAGCATATTGTGTGTATGATTGAAATGCTTGGTATGTGTGGGATCCGACAATCTAGTTGTCTATCCTTAGCAGCCTCTCTTATGGGGAAATGTAGTCTAGTGCCTCCTTGAGCCATAGTAGTCCTGCTAGCCCAGCACTACTGCTCTGGACACTTGACTGGCCGGCATGTGCTTCATATCGTTCCGGTGTCTGTCCCTTCGGGGAAATGTCACGCGATGACATCCGGAGTCCTGCCTAGCCTGCTACAGCCCGGGTTCCCGGAGTCCTGTTAGCCCAGCGCTACAGCCCAGATTCGCACGCTGCTGACCGACACGTTCGATGTTGATTCATGTATGCCTGTCCCCATATGTTAGTGCCGCTTTGGGTTCACGACTAGCCATGTCGGCCCGGGTTCTCTGTCATATGGATACTAGCGACATTATCATATACGTGAGCCAAAAGGCGCAAACGGTCCCGGGCCATGGTAAGGCGACACCCGTGGGAATACCGTGCGTGAGGCCGCAAGGTGATATGAGGTGTTACAGGCTAGATCGGTGTGACTTAGAATCGGGGTCCCGACAGCGTTGGTATCAGAGCCTGACTGCCTGTAGGATTACCAAGCCAAACTGGTCGAAGTTGAGTCTAGAAATGCTTTAGTTATATAAGGGAATTGATTGTGGAAGGGAACGTAAGGCTCTTTTTACTCCTTTACCTTATGCCGTTCTGATCTGAGTCACTCTCTTCTTTTCTACGGGGGTTAAGAACTAGGCTTCTCATCTTTCTATCAGGATCACGTGTTACTAATCCGTAGACTCGTAGGATTGTTGGTCTCAAGCCTCAGTTCAGTTTCTACCACTACAGTGTGTTGTTAGTTGAACTTGGAACCTTGATATGATGTTGTTGAGTGGTTATGCCACCATTTTGTAGGATGTCTCAAATCCTTTGAGCATTTACAGCCGTTATGCTGTCCGAGTCATCCCAGGTTTCTAAACAGTCTGATACATTTGCAAATCCCTTCCTCCCGTACCTGATGTCCTTTTGGGCCGGATTAAGCACACTAATTGGTCTGTTGAGGTACTCCGTTACCTCGTCGTGTATGTTGGAGTTATTATTATGACCCTAGGTGTCTTAGAGGACCACTTAGTAATCTAGCAATGCTTGCATCCCCAGTGTGATGATTCTGGCCATTATTCTTGAAAGCATCCCGTGATGCCATTTAGTTAGTAGGTATTCTATTTCTGGGTTCTTGAACCCAAGATTCACTCTACTTAACTCGTGTAGCTAGTGTTTGTTCGTTCCTTTAGGTTATTAGTAACCTTTGCATTAGTCCTCGAGGTCCGTGGTATATCGTTCTTCCAAATACCATGAACCATTCTTGGCAGGAGTTCTTCTGAACCAAAAGGTCACGACCAGAGTGCTCTTAATGAGTTCTCCATTCTACATTGTGACTCTGCCAGTCCTACCTTTCTGCATGGGTTATCTAGAAGAAACTTGTTGGACTTGGTTCGACATACTAATCTATGCATCCACAACTCAGAAAACCATATGTTCCTTTGAGTTGTCCCTCTTTAGTTATTTTCTGGCCCTCGTCTATCAATTGATAGTCAGGAGTAATTATGCATTTGTGTTATCGATGCCTATTATTCTTGTGGTCTGTCAAGCCATTCTAATCCGGAATGACTAGGAGAAACAAACTCCAGTACCTCGTCCATCTCTGGGATTGGGTCGAAGTAGTTGTATTCCGCATATCAAATGCCTAACCAGCTTTTGTTCTGCTCTACACTGGAGCGTTACCATCTTTATGTCAAGAATGTCATGAGAATTGCACCACCTCTTATGAATTCTTGATTTAGTGATACTCCTCACCATCATCACTCATTCTTGGTCCCGTGTTGTTGCAACCGGAATGCCGACAGGTGAACTCTGATCATTGGCAAAAGAGGCGACCTCGCCTATCAACTTGAGCTTCCTTCCAACTTCGCGAACGTGCACGATGTGTTCCACGTGTCACAGCTCCGCAAGTGCTTCAAGACGCCCGAGCGCACCATCAATTTCAAAGAGATCGACCTCCAAGAAGATTTGTCTTATCACGAGCACCCCGTTGCTATTCTTGAAGAAACTGAGCGCAAGACTCGCAACAAGTCAATCAAATTCCTGAAAGTGAAGTGGTCGCACCATTCCGACCGGGAAGCCACCTGGGAACATGAGGACCATCTCCGTTCCGAATATCCGGAGTTCTTTCAGTCCTAGATCTCGGGACGAGATCCTCTCGTAGTGGTGGAGTGTTGTAACACCCCGGATGTAACTTTCCATATTTGTAACTCCAACTCTTGCCATTTTCGGCTATGTGTTATGATTTTCCCTCCGTGGTCAGGTTTTGTCTTTCGTTTCGCATTTTGTTCATGTCATGCATCTCATATCATGTCATCATGTGCATTGCATTTGCATACGTGTTCGTCTCATGCATCTGAGCATTTTCCCCGTTGTCCGTTTTGCAATCCGGCGCTCCCACCTCCTCCGGCGCACCCCTTTTGTTTTCGTTTCGTGAGCGGGTGTCAAACATTCTCGGAATGGACTGAGGCTTGTCAAGTGGCCTTGGTATACCATCGGTAGACCACCGGTCAAGTTTCGTTCCATTTGGACGTCGTTTGGTACTCCAACGGTTAACCGGGTAACCGCAGATGCCTTCTGTGTGTTGCAGAAAACCCCTCTCAAAACCAGCCCGAAACCCACCAAACTCCCTTCCATGCTCTAGGTCGTTCGATCACGATCGTGTGGGCGAAAACCGCACCTCATTTGGACTCTCCTAGCTCCCTCTAGCTATATAAATGCATCCCCTCCCGTATACAATCGCAGATGAAACCCTAGCCAAACTTCCCCCGCCGCCACCGGACGTGTCCGCTGCCACCGGACACCTCCCCGCCGCCACGCCCGGTGAATCGGGAGCCGCCACGTCAGCGCCCGGCCGCCTCCACCGTGCAGGCCCGCCCGGCCCGCCGCGGGCCCTCCCGGCCCATACGCCGCCGCTGCCCCGCGGGAGCCCGAGCGCC